>NC_042990.1:39766601-39834840 GCF_901001165.1 Salmo trutta | reverse complement strand
TCTTGTCTGTCTTGTCTTGTCTGTCTTGTCTTACTGTTTTTTTAACCCCTTTTTAAACCCCGAAGGAGGCCTCTTGCCAGGCCGTCATTGTAAGTAAGAATTTGGTCTTTATTGACCTGTCTGGTAAAATAAAGGTACAATTTAAGAAGAATATATTTCTTTGGCAGATAGGTAGCTATTATGTATGCTAATAATACAGTACTGTAACAGATGTTTAGCTCTGGATAGATGGTTAGCTTGTTAGCTTCTGTTAGCTGCTGTTGGTTACTGGATGTATGCTAATACAGTACTGTGACAGATGTTTAGCTCTGAATAGATGGTTAGTTGTTAGCTGCTGTTAGCGCTGTGTTTACATGACGTATGCTAATAATACAGTACTGTGACAGATGGTTAGCTCTAGATAGATGGTTAGCTGTTAGCTCTGGAAAGATGGTTAGCTGTTAGCTGCTGTTAGCACTCTGTTTACTGGATGTATGCTAATAATACAGTACTGTGACAGATGTTTAGCTCTGAATAGATGGTTAGTTGTTAGCTGCTGTTAGCGCTCTGTTTACATGACGTATGCTAATAATACAGTACTGTAACAGATGGTTAGCTCTGGATAGATGGTTAGCTGTTAGCTTATGTTAGCTGCTGTTGGTTACTGGATGTATGCTAATAATACAGTACTGTGACAGATGGTTAGCTCTAGATAGATGGTTAGTTATTAGCGCTCTGTTTACTGGACGTATGCTAATAATACAGTACTGTGACAGATGGTTAGCTCTGGATAGATGGTTAGCTGCTGTTAGCGCTCTGTTTACTGGACGTATGCTAATATAGTACTGTGACAGATGGTTAGCTCTGGATAGATGGTTAGCTGTTAGCTCTAGATATATGGTTAGTTGTTAGCTGCTGTTAGTGCTCTGTTTAACTGTTTCAATGATCCAGACTGTTCTACAGGATCCTATCTGGGGTCAGCTGTCTCTTTCACTAAACAGACTTATTCTACAGAATCCTATCTGGGGTCAGCTGTTTACTGGACGTATGCTACTAATACAGTACTGTGACAGATGGTTAGCACTAGATAGATGGTTAGTTGTTAGCTGCTGTTAGCACTGTGTTTACTGGACGTATGCTAATAATACAGTACTGTGACAGGTGGTTAGCACTAGATAGATGGTTAGCTGTTAGCTGCTGTTAGCGCTCTGTTTACTGGATGTATGCTAATAGTACAGTACTGTGACAGATGGTTAGCTCTGGATAGATGGTTAGCTCTGTATAGATGGTTAGCGGTTAGCACTCTGTTTACTGGACGTATGCTAATAGTACAGTACTGTGACAGATGGTTAGCTCTGGATAGATGGTTAGCTCTGGATAGATGGTCAGTTGTTAACTGCTGTTAGCGCTCTGTTTACTGGACGTATGCTAATAATACAGTACTGTGACATATGGTTAGCTCTGGATAGATGGTTAGCTGTTAGCTCTAGATAGATGGTTAGCTGTTAGCTGCTGTTAGCGCTCTGTTTAACGGTTTCACTGATCCAGACTGTTCTACAGGATCCTATCTGGGGTCAGAACTTGATCTCTTCTTGTGTGTGTTTGGGCTAGTGCTCACTGAGTCCTGAAAGGATTGCGTATTATAAAAATAGACAGATATCCATTATTTAGCTCTTCAGCGATGGCTATTTCTAGAGGTGTTGGTATAATTTAGCAATGCTGTATTTTTAAGATTGTGTGTGTGCTTGAACATGGCCCTATTCTGTGTGATTAGCTGTGTGTTTCGTCTAGCCAGGGCACCAGAAGGAGCTGTGTTTAGTGCAACAGGATTACTAGAGATTAGGATTAACTGCAGATCCCAGACCAGTCTATGTTATACAGCTAGTTAGTAGATGGGTAAAGAGACCAGGATTAAGCCCAGGGATTTTTATGCCATTGTAATCCTTGGGCGGGCTGCCTAAAGCATATTTTTTTTCCCCCCCCGGTCTCTTAAACCCAAACAGTGTAAACAAATTAAAATACATACAGTGCATTCGGAAAGTATTCAGACCCCTTGGAAGGTGAACCTTTGCCCCAGTCTGAGGTCCTGAGCACTCTAGAGCAGGTTTTTGTCAAGGATCGATCTATACTTTGCTCCGTTCATCTTTGCCTCGATCCCGGCTAGTCTCCCAGTCCCTGCCGCTGAAAAACATCCCCACAGCATGATGCTGCCACCACCACCATGCTTCACCGTAGGGATGGTGCCAGGTTTCGTCAAGATGTGACGCTTGACATTCAGGCCAAAGAGTTCAATCTTGGTTTCATCAGACCAGATAATCTTGTTTTTGATGGTCTGTGAGTCTTTAGGTGCCTTTTGGCAAACTCCAAGCGGGCTGCCATGTGCCTTTTTACTGAGGAGTGGCTTCCGTCTGGCCATTCAACCAGTCCAGGCCAGTTTTAGTGTAGGTTATAGCAGAATCAGTTGGAGGAGTCCAGGCCAGTATTAGTGTAGGTTGAATCAGCTGGAGGAGTCCAGGCCAGTATTAGTGTAGGTTGAATCAGCTGGAGGAGTCCAGGCCAGTATTAGTGTAGGTTGAATCAGCTGGAGGAGTCCAGGCCAGTATTAGTGTAGGTTGAATCAGCTGAAGGAGTCCAGGCCAGTATTCGAGTAGGTTGAATCAGCTGGAGGAGTCCAGGCCAGTATTAGTGTAGGTTGAATCAGCTGGAGGAGTCCAGGCCAGTATTAGTGTAGGTTGAATCAGCTGATGGAGTCCAGGCCAGTATTAGTGTAGGTTGAATCAGCTGGAGGAGTCCAGGCCAGTATTAGTGTAGGTTGTATCAGAATCAGCTGGAGGAGTCCAGGCCAGTATTAGTGTAGGTTGAATCAGCTGAAGGAGTCCAGGCCAGTATTAGTGTAGGTTGTATCAGCTGATGGAGTCCAGGCCAGTATTAGTGTAGGTTGTATCAGAATCAGCTGGAGGAGTCCAGGCCAGTATTAGAATAGGTTGAATCAGGTGGAGGAGTCCAGGCCAGTATTAGTGTAGGTTGTATCAGCTGGAGGAGTCCAGGCCAGTATTAGTGTAGGTTGAATCAGTTGGAGGAGTCCAGGCTAGTATTAGTGTAGGTTGTATCAGCTGGAGGAGTCCAGGCCAGTATTAGTGTAGGTTGAATCAGGTGGAGGAGTCCAGGCCAGTATTAGTGTAGGTTGAATCAGGTGGAGGAGTCCAGGCCAGTATTAGTGTAGGTTGAATCAGGTGGAGGAGTCCAGGCCAGTATTAGAGTAGGTTGAATCAGGTGGAGGAGTCCAGGCCAGTATTAGTGTAGGTTGAATCAGGTGGAGGAGTCCAGGCCAGTATTAGAGTAGGTTGAATCAGCTGAAGGAGTCCAGGCCAGTATTAGTGGAGGAGTCCAGGCCAGTATTAGTGGAGGAGTCCAGGCCAGTATTAGAGTAGGTTGAATCAGGTGGAGGAGTCCAGGCCAGTATTAGTGTAGGTTGTATCAGCTGGAGGAGTCCAGGCCAGTATTAGAGTAGGTTGAATCAGCTGGAGGAGTCCAGGCCAGGCTGTTGCTGCTTAGGCGACACACTCATTCACACCACAAGGTCAATTTTAGACTTGTACTGAAAGCCTGGTGTTTGTGTGATTAATCACTGAACACATCTCTTATTTTACATGTTCCTGATTACATTAACACAGCACTGGCCAGACACTTCTCAGTATTCATCACACCTGTGTGTGTGTGTGTGTGTGTGTGTGTGTGTGTGTGTGTGTGTGTGTGTGTGTGTGTGTGTGTGTGTGTGTGTGTGTGTGTGTGTGTGTGTGTGTGTGTGTGTGTGTGTGTGTGTGTGTGTGTGTGTGTGTGTGTGTGTGTGTGTGTGTGTGTGTAATCTACACCTGTTCATTGTTTTGGAAATAACATAGTAAGCACTAGACTTTTCTCAGGTAGCCAGGAAAACACACACACACACACACACACACACACACACAGGTTGAGTTCACATCAGTGTCTGTTTGAGGATAAACCTTTGTTCTTTGCTTTGTGTGTTTGGCAAAATAGGATGTTTGCCTTTATGGGTGTTATAGCTATTTTAAACATGCTGGTTTATTAATGTTATGTGACTGTACACGGGGATCAGGTCTGAAGGAGTTTACATAGCTGTTAGCTAGTGTTCTGTGTCTCACTCTCTCTAACTCTCTTGGTGTCTGGGTCCTGCAGTCACAGACTTGAAGGAAAGTGAGGGAGGGAGGGAGAGAGAGAGAGGGGGAGGGACGAGATAGAAAGAGAGCTGATATGTGAAAAGCCTTTAGGGAGATGTTGTTTAAGATGCAGTCCGCCCTTCCCCCTCTCTCACTGCCCCCTTCCCCCTCTCTCACTGCCCCCTTCCCCCTCTCTCACTGCCCCCTTCCCCTCTCTCACTGCCCCCTTCCCCCTCTCTCTCTGCCCCCCTCTCTCTCTGCCCCCCTCTCTCTCTGCCCCCCTCTCAATTCAATTCAAGGGGCTTTATTGGCATGGGAAACATATGTTAACATTGCCAAAGCAAGTGAGGTAGATAATATACAAAAGTGAAATAAACAATAAAAATGAACAGTAAACATTACACTCACAGAAGTTCCAAAATAATAAAGACATTTCAGATGTAACATTATGTCTATATACTGTGATGTAATGATGTGCAAATAGTTAAAGTATAAAAGGGAAAATTAAATAAACATACAAATATGGGTTATATTTACAATGGTGTTTGTTCTTCACTGGTTGACCTTTTCTTGTGGCAACAGGTCACACATCTTGCTGCTGTGATGGAACACTGGTATTTCACCCAGTAGATATGGGAGTTTATCAAAATTGGGTTTGTTTTGTAATTCTTTGTGGGTCTGTGTAATCTGAGGGAAATATGTGTCTCTAATATGGTCATACATTAGGCAGTAGGTTAGGAAGTGCAGCTCAGTTTCCACCTCATTTTGTGGGCTATGCGCACACAGCCTGTCTTCTCTTGAGAGCCAGGTCTGGACCGTTTTTGGAACACCATTATTTTGGTCTTACTGAGATTGACTGTCAGGGCCCAGGTCTGGCAGGGCCCAGGTCTGGCAGAATCTGTGCAGAAGATCTAGGTGCTGCTGTAGGCCCTCCTTAGTTGGTGACAGAAGCACCAGATCATCAGCAAACAGTAGACATTTGACTTCAGATTGTTGCAGGGTGAAGCCGGGTGCTGCAGACTGTTCTAGTGCCCTCGCCAATTCGTTGATATATATGTTGAAGAGGGTGGGGCTTAAGCTGCATCCCTGTCTCACCCCACGGCCCTGTGGGAAGAAATGTTTCTCTTTGCCTGTTTTAACTGCACACTTGTTGTTTGTGAACATGGATTTTATAATTTCGTATGTTTTACCCCCAACACCACTTTCCATCAATTTTTATAGTAGACCCTCATGCCAAATTGAGTCAAAGGCTTTTTTGAAATCAACAAAGCATGAAAAGACTTTGCCTTTGTTTTGGTTTGTTTGTCAATTAGGGTGTGCAGGGTGAATACGTGGTCTGTCGGACGGTAATTTGGTAAAAAGCCAATTTGACATTTGCTCAGTACATTGTTTTCACTGAGGAAATGTACAAGTCTGCTGTAATGATAATGCAGAGGATTTTCCCAATGTGCTGTTGACGCATATTCCACGGTAGTTATTGGGGTCTAATTTGTCTCCACTTTTGTGGATTGGGGTGATCAGTCCTTGGTTCCAAATATTGGGGAAGATGCCAGAGCTGAGGATGATGTTAGAGTTTTATTATAGCCAACTGGAATTTGTTGTCTGTATATTTGATCATTTCATTGAGGATACCATCAACACCACAGGCCTTTTTGGGTTGGAGGGTTTTTATTTTGTCCTGTAGTTCATTCAAGTTAATTGGAGAATCCAGTGGGTTCTGGTAGTCTTTAATAGTTGATTCTAAGATTTGTATTTGATCATGTATATGTTTTTGCTGTTTGTTCTTTATTATAGAACCAAAAACATCGGAGAAGTGGTTTATCCATAGATCTCCATTTTGGATAGATAACTCTTTGTGTTTGTTTAGTGTTTTCCAATGTTCCCAGAAGTGATTAGATTCTTCAATTACATTGAGCTGATTTCTGACGTGCTGTTCCTTCTTTTTCCGTAGTGTATTTCTGTATTGTTTTAGTGATTCACCATAGTGAAGGTATAGACTCAGGTTTTCTGGGTCTCTATGTTTTGATTCTTCATCAAACCATTTGTCATTGTTGTTCATTTTCTTCGGTTTTCATTTTGACATTTCTAGATTTGATAGGGAAGCTGAGAGGTCAAATATACTGTTTAGATTTTCAACTGCCAAGTTTACACTTTCGCTATTACAGTGGAACGTTTTGTCCAGGAAGTTGTCTAAAAGGGATTGAATTTGTTGTTGCCTAATAGTTTTTTGGTAGATTTCAACACTATTTTCCTTCCATCTATAGCATTTCTTAATATTATTCAGATCCTTTGGCTTTGATGCCTCATGACTGAGTATTGCTCTGTTCAGGTAGACTGTGATTTTGCTGTGGTCTGATAGGGGTGTCAGTGGGCTGACTGTGAACGCTCTGAGATACTCTGGGTTGAGGTCAGTGATAAAGTAGTCTACAGTACTACTGCCAAGAGATGAGCTATAGGTGTACCTACCATAGGAGTCTCCCCCAAGCCTACCATTAACTATGTACATACCCAGCGTGCGACAGAGCTGCAGGAGTTGTGACCCGTTTTTGTCGGTTATGTTGTCGTAGTTGTACCTAGGGGGCCATATGGGGGAGGGATTGCTGTTACCTCCAGGCAGGTGTTTGTCCCCCTGTGTGCTGAGGGTGTCAGGTTCTTGTCCAGTTCTGGCATTTAGGTTGTACTCTAGTACTCTCTCTCTCTCTCTCTGCCCCCTTTCTCTCTCTGCCCCCTTTCTCTCTCTGCCCCCTTCTCTCTCTCTCAATTCAATTTCCATGTTAAGGGCTTTATTGGCATGGGGGGGTGTGATGGCACACTGTGGTATTTGACCCAGTAGATATGGGACTTTATCAAACCACTCTCTCAATTCATTTTCAAGGGGCTTTATTGGCATGGGAAACATATGTTAACATTGCCAAAGCAAGTGAAATAGATAATATACAAAAGTGAAATAAACAATAAAAATGAACAGTAAACATTACCCTCACAGAAGTTCCAAAATAATAAAGACATTACAAATGTCATATTATGTGCAAAAAGTTAAAGTACAAAAGGGAAAATAAACACAAATAAATATGGGTTATATTTACAATGGTGTTTGTTCTTCACTGGTTGCCCTTTTCTTGTGGCAACAGGTCACAAATCTTGCTGCTGTGATGGGATACTGTGGTATCTCTCTCTCTCTGCCCCCCCTCTCTCTCTCTCTCTCTCTCTGACCCCTCTCTCTCAATTCAATTTCCACTTTAAGGGCTTTATTGGCATGGGATATGTTAGCATTGCCAAGCAAGTGAAGTAGATAATAAACAAAGTGGATAATAACAATAAAAACTAAACAATAAACATCCAATAAAATAAAGACATTTTCTGCCCCTCCTCCTCTCTCTTCTCCTGCTATTTGACTTCCTGTTTTTTTCCACTGAACCGTTTCCAAGGATGCGCGCACACACACACACACACACACACACACACACACACACACACACACATACACACAGAGAGAGAGAGGTTGGCACAATGAAAGAACAGAACGGTGTCTTTCGTTCAATCTTCACTTGGTCTGTCTATGTATTTATACCTACCAGACCACCTGTGTGTCTGTATCTCTTCCTCTCCTCCTTTCCCTCTGTCTTCCCCCCCACCCTGTCTTCCCCCCCCACCCTGTCTTCCCCCCACCCTGTCTTCCCCCTCCCTTTATCCCTCCCCCCCTCCCTTTATCCCTACCCCCCCCTCCCTTTATCCCTACCCCCCCTCCCTTTATCCCTACCCCCCCCCTTATCCCTACCCCCCCTCCCTTTATCCCTTCCCCCCCCCTTTATCCCTACCCCCCCTCCCTTTATCCCTACCCCCCCCTCCTTTATCCCTACCCCCCCTCCCTTTATCCCTTCCCCCCCCTTTATCCCCTACCCCCCCCCCCCCTTTATCCCTACCCCCCCTTTATCCCTACCCCCCCTCTCTTTGCTCCCCCCCTCCCTTTATCCCTACCCCCCCTCCCTTTATCCCTTCCCCCCCCCTTTATCCCTACCCCCCCCCCCTTTATCCCTACCCCCCCTCTCTTTGCTCCCCCCCTCCCTTTATCCCTTCCCCCCCCCTTTATCCCTACCCCCCCTCCCTTTATCCCTACCCCCCCTCCCTTTATCCCTACCCCCTCTCCCTTTATCCTACACCCCCCCCTTTATCCCTACCCCCCCCTCCCTTTATCCCTTCCCCCCCCCTTTATCCCTACCCCCCCCTCCCTTTATCCCTTCCCCCTCCCTTTATCCCTACCCCCCCCCTTTATCCCTACCCCCCCTCCCTTTATCCCTACCCCCCCTTTATCCCTACCCCCCCCTTTATCCCTACCCCCCCTCCCTTTATCCCTACCCCCCCTTTATCCCTACTCCCCCTCCCTTGGTCCCTACTCCCCCTCCCTTGGTCCCTACTCCCCCTCCCCCTTTATCCCTACCCCCCCCTCCCTTTGGTCCCCCCCCTCCCTTTGCTCCCCCCCCTCCCTTTGGACCCTACCCCCCTCTCTTTGCTCCCCCCCTCCTTTGGTCCCTACTCCCCCTCCCTTTGTTTCCTACTGCTTGCTTGCTGTGTTGTTGCTCATCTGTCTAATCTGTCTGTCTGCCAAAAAGAGAGCTTACCGAACTGTGTCCTCCCCATAAGGTGTGTGTGTGTGTGTGTGTGTGTGTGTGTGTTACTGTAATGAGTTACTGAGCACTCCGCCTCGCTCTTTTTTTCCCGCCAGTGCAGAGTCCAGTGGGGGAGGGGCCATGGCTGGGTGCCTCGGTAACAAAGAGAAGGGAATGGAAGCTTCCCAGTCAGATATGTAAATGACCAACAGTGGGAGGAGCTGAGCACCTCCCCTTCTGCAGTGGTTAACTGTTTCAGTGCCAGACATCTCCGTTTATAATAAAAGGCAGTACACACACACCTTCACCTCTATCCTAACGTAGTAATGTGTTCTGCAACATGATAATATAGGTTTTCAATATGATACCTATTCACACAGCTGAGTATTTGATTTACTTTATTTAACCTTTATTTAACCTTTATTTAACCTTTTATTTAACCTTTTATTTAACCTTTTATTTAACCTTTTATTTAACCTTTTATTTAACCTTTTATTTAACCTTTTATTTAACCTTATATTTATCCTTTATTTAACTAGGCAAGTCAGTTAAGAACAAATTCTTATTTACAATGACGACCTACCAAAAGGCCTCCTGCGGGGACGGGGGCCTGGGATTAAAAATAAATAAATGAATGCAATAAAAATATAGGACAAAACACACATCACAACAAGAAAGACAACACAGCACTACATAAAAAGAGACCTAAGACGACAACACAGCAAGGTAGCAACACAACATAACAACAACATGGTAGCAACACAACATAACAACAACATGGTAGCAACACAACATAACAACAACATGGTAGCAACACAACATAACAACAACATGGTAGCAACACAACATAACAACAACATGGTAGCAACACAACATAACAACAACATGGTAGCAACACAACATAACAACAACATGGTAGCAACACAACATAACAACAACATGGTAGCAACACAACATGATAGAAGCACAAAAACATGGTACAAACATTATTGGGCACAGACAACAGCGCAAAGGTCAAGAGTATATCAATATGCATATACAAAGGTGAATTTTATAATTTACCATTTCCTGTGTGGCTCAGTTGGTAGAGCATGGTGTTTGCAACGCCAGGGTTGTGGGTTCGATTCCCACGGGGGACCAGTACGGGGGGAAAAAATGTATGAAATGTATGCATTCACTACTGTAAGTCGCTCTGGATAAAGAGTGTCTGCTAAATGACTAAAATGTAAATGTAAAATGCATAACATTTATTTTTATTACAGTAGTATCGATGTAAATTATTTGTCATGTCATCAAATTCAGTGTGTCATCAATGCATCAATAATTGACATGCTACATCTCAAGTTCAGCCCTTTTCTAAGTGATGTGTGTAGGTCTACCATATCCTATTTGTTGTTATGTACACCACATGGCCAAAAGTATGTGGACACCTGCTCGTCCAACATCTCATTACAAAATCATGGGCAATAATATAGAGTTGGTCTCACCTTTTTGCTGCTATAACAGCTTCCACTCTTCTGGGAAGGAAACGTCTGACCTCTGTGATTGCCAACAAGGGTTTTGCCACCAAGTAACTAAGTCATGTTTTGCAGAGGGGTCAAATACTTATTTCCCTCATTAAAATGCAAATCAATTTATAACATTTTTGACATGCGTTTTTCTGGATTTTTTTGTTATTCTGTGTCTCACTGTTCAAATAAACCTACCATTAAAATTATAGACTGATCATTTCTTTGTCAGTGGGCAAACGTACAAAATCAGCAGGGGAACAAATACTTTTTTCCCTCACTGTGTGTGTGTATATATCTCACACACTAGCAGTGCAGTAGGGTGACATAACTATTGCATTGGTCCAGTAGATAAGTGATTTGAGTGTGTAGAGAATCTGAAAACATGGTAAGTGTATAGTTGGGTGCGGTTACTCAGCCCAGGTTTCAGCTGTTGGAACAGTCTGCTGGCTTGGAGACAGCTGGTCTGATGTTGACCCTAACTGCAGCTTGAGAAATGTTATAAACCAATAGACTTGCTTGCTAGTTAACTAGTTAGCTAGCTGAGATGGTGAAGCTAGGTGTTCTTGATGATTGTGTTGAGGATGATTCAACTCTATTCTCCTGCTTTGGTTCAGTCAATGTAGGAAGTTCTGAAGAACAAGGTTTTTTTTTTTTGTCCCAGCCCAGCTGTAACACCTGACTTAAATAATCAAATTAACAAATGACGGTGATAGGTTATGATTTGTTATCAGGTGTGAGCTGGGCTGGAACAAAAACCTACACACACACTCCTGTCATTCAGGTCTGGATCTGTCCTCTCTCGTCAAGTCAAATTTCTCCACTATGGGTACAATGGTATTGATACATAACACATGCTCCACTCTCAAAATTGAAGTTGAAGTTGTTGACTGATGCCAAGGCAGCGGCGGGCAGTTAACAGAGCAGCTGCTGACCAGAAGACTGCAGCACTGGGCCACACCTGCCCTGTCTGTCGGGTGAGTAGTATTGTTTGGTGCTGTATATGCCTTTTTTACACTCCATTCCATGTGTAGGCTATTGTACTGGCCTGTGTGGTACAGTCTTTCATATGTGTAGTAGTTTATCATTTGTGTCAACTTTTTAATTAAATCTAAACCACAGATTAACTTCCTCCGTTTTTGTACTTGACCTTTTTTATTGACGCAGACCCGAAGAAAGCAGCTCTTTGAGAGCGAGCATCCCACGTCTCCAGTGGTCCCAGTACTGGTGAATGTGCAGACCTAAGTGAGTGTTGGGCGGGTATCCAGGTCTTCATACCGTCCTTCTCTCATACTGTGATATACGGTATTACCAACTTAGTACAACAAGGGGGCCTTAAAAAAAAAAACAGCATCAAATCAAATATGATTTGTCACGTGCGCCGAATACAACAGGTGTAGTAGACCTTACATTGAAATGCTGAATACAACAGGTGTAGTAGACCTCACAGTGAAATGCTGAATACAACATGTGTAGTAGACCTCACAGTGAAATGCTGAATACAACAGGTGTAGTAGACCTTACAGTGAAATGCTGAATACAACAGGTGTAGTAGACCTTACAGTGAAATGCTGAATACAACAGGTGTAGTAGACCTTAACAGTGAAATGCTGAATACAACAGGTGTAGTAGACCTCACAGTGAAATGCTGAATACAACAGGTGTAGTAGACCTTAACAGTGAAATGCTGAATACAACAGGTTGTAGACCTTACAGTGAAATGCTGAATACAACAGGTGTAGTAGACCTTACAGTGAAATGCTGAATACAACAGGTGTAGTAGACCTCACAGTGAAATGCTGAATACAACAGGTGTAGTAGACCTTACAGCGAAATGCTGAATACAACAGGTGTAGTAGACCTTACAGTGAAATGCTGAATACAACAGGTGTAGTAGACCTTACAGTGAAATGCTGAATACAACAGGTGTAGTAGACCTTACAGTGAAATGCTGAATACAACAGGTGTAGTAGACCTTACAGTGAAATGCTGACTTACAAGCCCTTAACCAACAAGGCAGTTCAAGAAATAATTACGAAAATATTTACCAAATAAACTACAGTAAAATAACAGTAATGAGGCTAACGATACAGGTTAGTCAAGGTAATTTGTACATGTAGGTAACTGACCGCATAGATAATAAACAGCCAGTAGCAGCAGTGTACAAACAAAGGGGGGGGGTCAATATAATAGTCCGGTGGCCATTTTGATTAGTTGTTCAGCATTCTTATGGCTTGGGGGGTAGAAGCTGTTAAGGAGCCTTTTGGACCTAGACTTGGCGCTCCGGTACCGCTTGCTGTGCGGTAGCAGAGAGAACAGTCTATGACTAAGGTGGCTGGAGTCTTTGACAATTTTTAGGGCCTTCCTCTGACACCGCCTGGTATAGAGGTCCTGGATGGCAGGAAGCTTGGCCCCAGCGATGTACCTTATGATGGTCTTACAAAAAATCCCATTGGTGGGCGTCTATTACCATAATGCTAACAAAATTAGCACAAGTAATAGCGAATTTCAATGGAGGCTGCTAGCTAAATATGCTAACGAGTGCAAACAAAAATAAACAAATTGCAAAGACAGGCAATTCAGCTCACAAACACGTGACTGGCTCAGCTGTTCTGGGGAACTACGCTTAGCTTCATAATGTAAAATAATGTGACGGGTAAATTGAAAAACACATCTTGCTTTATCTCCGAACGTATTGCAGAAGTTGACTGCAAGTATTTACTTATTAACTAGCAACAAATATCAAAATGTATTGGAAACACTTCAGAAGAATGAACTTCAATGGTATTGAGGAAAAGAAAAGAAACAAATCTTGGGGCTTTTTCCAAATACCCCGGTATACGGTGTATATACGGTATACTGCCCAAGCCCACTACACACACACTCCAATGTACAGCTTGGGTAAGATCCTTCCATCATTCACACACAAAATGCTGTCCTCAATGCTTAAGTTATATTGTGTATGGCTCAATCTGTGAAAACGCTGTCATCGCTCGTTGTCTTGATGTTGTGATTCATAGACTCACAAAAACCACGATTTGAATGCTGCAAGTGAGACAGAATGGTTTATTTTTATTTAACCTTTATTTAACTAGGCAAGTCAGTTAAGAACAAATTCTTATTTACAATGAAGGCCTACCAGAAGGCAAAAGGCCTCCTGCGGGGACGGGGGCCTGGGATTAAAAATAGAAAATAAAATAAAAATATAAGACAAAACACACATCACGACGAGAGAAACAACACTACATAAAGAGAGACCTAAGACGTTTTTTACATTTTACATTTTAGTCATTTAGCAGACGTTCTTATCCAGAGCGACTTACAGTAGTGAATTGCATACATTTCACACATTTTTTTTCTCCGTACTGGTCCCCCGTGGGAATCGAACCCACAACCCTTGCGTTGCAAACACCATGCTCTACCAACTGAGCCACACTTGACAGTTAAGACGACAACATAGCAAGGCAGCAACACATGACAACATAGCATGGTGCTGTAGCAACACAAAACACGGTACAAACATTATTGGGCACAGACAACAGCACAAAGGGCAAGAAGGTAGGGACATGCACTGAGACCCCAAGTTTGACTGGACATGGGCTAGATATTTATTACAATGACCTAAAAGGTGTGCAGAAGAACACCAGCATTCCCATGTTATGTCTATTCCATGGCCAACCATCCCTCTAGCTAACCCTTATTCCACACTATGCCTTTTATGCCCCATGATCCCTCAACTTCGGACTCTTTGGAACTCTCCGTCTTATCTCTATAAACACACCCAACCTTCAGCCATTTCCCCTATGCTGATTCCTTCACTTGTTCTCCTGATGTGAGAACATCGAGACTCAGTAACTGTTCTTCTCCTGACTGGATAACATCGAGACTCAGTAACTGTTCTTCTCCTGACTGGATAACATCTAGACTCAGTAACTGTTCTTCTCCTGACTGGATAACATCGAGACTCAGTAATACGTTTAAAAGTGTTGTGGTGTACTGTTTTTGCCACCTATTTTTCCACCTGTGTAACGCGGTCCTCCTGCATTTGAGGTTCAGACTCAATGCAGTGGTAAATGTGCTACTGACAGCAGCTACGTGGACCTGTTAACTTGACTAGAAGGGTGTTGCTATAGCTGTGTTTAGACATGACTAAACTCAGCAAAAAAGAAATGTCCCTTTTTCAGGACCCTGTCCTTCAAAGGTAATTTGTAAAAATCCAAATAACTTCACAGATCTTCATTGTAAAGGGTTTAAACACGGTTTCCCATGCTTGTTCAATGAACCATAAACAATTAATGAACATGCACCTGTGGAACGGTCGTTAAGACACTAACAGCTTACAGACGGTAGGCAATTAAGGTCACAGTTATGAAAACTTAGGACACTAAATAGGCATTTCTACTGACTCTGAAAAACGGCAAAAGAAAGATTGCCAGGGTGCCTGCTCATCTGCGTGAACGTGCCTTAGGCATGCTGCAAGGAGGCATGAGGACTGCAGATGTGGCCAGGGCAATAAATTGCAATGTCCGTACTGTGAGAGGCTTAAGACAGCGCTACAAGGAGACAGGACGGACAGCTGATCGTCCTCGCAGTTGCAGACCACGTGTAACAACACCTGCACAGGATCGGTACATCTGAACGTCACACCTGCGGGACAGGTACAGGATGGCAACAACTGCCCGAATTACACCAGGAACGCACAATCCCTCCATCAGTGCTCAGACTGTCCGCAATAGGCTGAGAGAGGCTGGACTGAGGGCTTGTAGGCCTGTTGTAAGGCAGGTCCTCACCAGACATCACCGGCAACAACGTCGCCTATGGGCACAAACCCACCGTCGCTGGACCAGACAGGACTGGCCAAAAGTGCTCTTCACTGATGAGTCGCGGTTTTGTCTCCCCAGTGGTGATGGTCAGGTTCGCGTTTATCGTCGAAGGAATGAGTGTTACGCCGAGGCCTGTACTCTGGAGCGGGATCGATTTGGAGGTGGAGGGTCCGTCATGGTCTGGGGTGGTGTATCACAGCATCATCGGACTGAGCTTGTTGTCATTGCAGGCAATCTCAATGCTGTGCGTTACAGGGAAGACATCCTCCTCCCTCATGTGGTACCCTTCCTGTAGGCTCATCCTCACATGACCCTCCAGCATGACAATGCCACCAGCCATACTGCTCGTTCTGTTCGTGATTTCTTGCAAGACAGGAATGTCAGTGTTCTGCCATGGCCAGCGAAGAGCCCGGATCTCAATCCCATTGAGCACGTCTGGGACCTGTTGGATCAGAGGATGAGGGCTAGGGCCATTCTGTCTGGGAACTTGCAGGTGCCTTGGTGGAAAAGTGGGGTAACATCTCACAGCAAGAACTGGCAAATCTGGTGCAGTCCATGAGGAGGAGATGCACTGCAGTACTTAATGCAGCTGGTGGCCACACCAGATACTGACTGTTACTTTTGATTTTGTACCCCCCCTTTTTTCAGGGACACATTATTCCATTTTTTGTAAGTCACATGTCTGTGGAACTTGTTCAGTTTATGTCTCAGTTGTTGAATCTGAATACAAATATTTACACATGTTAAGTTTTGCTGAAAATAAACGCAGTTGACAGTGAGGACGTTTCTTTTTTTTGCTGAGTTTACATGGACCGCTGTTGATATAGCTGTGTTTAGACATGGCTTCCTTGTTTTGAGTCTGTTAATTGTGTCTCATTCTGCTGGAGTTGACCTAGTATTTTATATTAAACCTACCTTACACATCCATTTGTAAGTCACCCACCAAAATCCCAATATGCTGTTTTACATGTTGTTATTTGTGCTGGTCTAATTCCTATAATGGAATTCCTATAACTTCAAGTCAGATGTTTATGTATGAAATTCATGTCTATGCAGTGTTTACTATATAGATTGTTTTAAAGCAATGTCATTGTTGGAGTTCAGGTGTTTGATGTGATTGGTGCATTCATGTCAAATAAATATACTTATTCATTCATGATTATGATACATTCCGCAAAGAGTTAACCCTAACAGGCTGACTACACCGCTCGCGTCGTGTGCGTGAGCGTTGTAAAATAAACTTTGAAATCTATATTATTCAATTACTGTACCCACACTGCTCGCACGCGCCACCAAGCGCCTGCGTTTCCAAGGGCTAAAATAGAAGTCAGTTCTATTTGTGACGCAGATTGCGCTGCAAGTCCTGCCTCTCCCATATCCTCATTGGTTTTTAGAAGCAGGTACCCACGTGCCATCTCCTCATTGGTTATACCCATGTGGGTGACTGAAAGACGAACGAGGTCGATGGCGGTAATGCACCTAATTTATGAAAGTTGCCAATCGCAATATAAAGTCCAGAGAAGAAAAAGCCTGGAAGGAGGCGAGATGCCTAGAAATGAGTCGGTTGACCGTTTTATGTGTGGATTAATTGCCGGAGTAGAGGACCTTGTGCATTTCAGGTGAAATAACAACTCAATGTTTATATCCCAGGACAAATTAGCTAGCAACAGCAAGCTAGCTAAATAGGACAAATTAGCTAGCAAGTGCAAGCTAGCTTGCTCAATTGCCATAAAGGTTTAATGCTTTTTGACCTGTCCCCAAATTAATGTAATTGGTTCAGAGTTTGTTTTGATATTTTAACCTGCGTGTCGTGATAGCGTTTTGTGTGGGGGGACAAAATACATTTATGCACGATGGTGCACACGCACAGCCGGTTTGGTTCCGTGTAATAAATCATCTTGTAATAAATCAGATCTAGTGATACACAACTTGACATTGTGGGAGGATAACCAACCTTCCAATTAATGGCATGCATTTCTTAACCTGCTATAAATGCTTGGTTACACAGTTTCTTCAGATAACAGTATCCAGTATCAACATTTCCAAGCAAACAAAAAACGGGGACAAGGGTGAAGAATCTATAGATTTGCTGAGATAAAAGAACATACTCTTTGGCAGAATTCAGCCAGCCTTTCTTCACAAGACCGTAACATATGTAAATATGTCCCCTTTTTGTGTTTTACACCTCCAGCAGAGGAATGACATTTCTGAGTGCAATTTAATTCAGTTTCACTGGCATATAGTATGGATGGCATTAAACTGCAGTAATTTATGTCTGAGATGATATGAACATGATTGGGCATTCAAACATGCAGTATCTGTATCCATTCATCTTTAAGCAAGAGCTTCTACCAGGTCTTCCTTACGTTTTTGTTTTGTGTCATTGGGAAAAACCTTCTATCAACCTTTGATACAGTTTGGAAATCAACTTTGGGGGTTTGTCAGACTGCCTTTTAAAATAGCATCTGGTTTGTCCAGTGTTTGCTGCACACAGAAAATAAAGTGTATGTGCAAAAATGCACCTCCCCTCTGTCACAGACTGGTCTTCCCTGGCTACTTGACAACAGCTCTGTCACAGACTGGTCTTCCCTGGCTGCCTGACCTCAGCTCTGTCACAGACTGGTCTTCCCTGGCTGCTTGACCTCAGCTCTGTCACAGACTGGTCTACCCTGGCTGCTTGACCTCAGCTCTGTCACAGACTGGTCTTCCCTGGCTGCCTGACCTCAGCTCTGTCACAGACTGGTCTTCCCTGGCTGCTTGACCTCACCTCTGTCACAGACTGGTCTTCCCTGGCTGCTTGACCTCAGCTCTGTCACAGACTGGTCTTCCCTGGCTACCTGACCTCAGGACCGTCACAGACTGGTCTTCCCTGGCTACCTGACCTCAGCTCTGTCACAGACTGGTCTTCCCTGGCTGCCTGACCTCAGGACCGTCACAGACTGGTCTTCCCTGGCTGCTTGACCTCAGCTCTGTCACAGACTGGTCTTCCCTGGCTGCTTGACCTCAGCTCTGTCACAGACTGGTCTACCCTGGCTACCTGACCTCAGGACCATCACAGACTGGTCTTCCCTGGCTGCCTGACCTCAGGACCATCACAGACTGGTCTTCCCTGGCTGCCTGACCTCAGCTCCGTCACAGACTGGTCTACCCTGGCTGCTTGACCTCAGCTCTGTCACAGACTGGTCTTCCCTGGCTGCCTGACCTCAGCTCTGTCACAGACTGGTCTACCCTGGCTGCCTGACCTCAGCTCTGTCACAGACTGGTCTTCCCTGGCTGCCTGACCTCAGCTCCGTCACAGACTGGTCTACCCTGGCTGCTTGACCTCAGCTCTGTCACAGACTGGTCTTCCCTGGCTGCCTGACCTCAGCTCTGTCACAGACTGGTCTACCCTGGCTGCCTGACCTCAGCTCTGTCACAGACTGGTCTTCCCTGGCTGCCTGACCTCAGCTCTGTCACAGACTGGTCTTCCCTGGCTGCCTGACCTCCGCTCTGTAACAGACTGGTCTTCTCTGGCTGCTTGACCCTGCTTGACCCTGCTGAGACCCCTGTCACCATCTGATCCTGATAAGACATGATGAGCATAGTGTTGTGTACTGACTGCACTAGAGGGCTGCTTTCCTACGGGATGCCTGCGGGACCCAACGGAGATCATTAATGACACAGTTGGCATTTTTCATTCTGCGGTCAGACTGACAACTTAAGGATAAAACATTTTTTTTTTTGTCCTGCAGATTATTTGGAAACTGTCCTCTTTCTGCTTTGTATGCATTAGCCTACCTAATTGTATTAAAAAAATACATATTTTTCACATTGTTCTCACACACAGAATTCGCTGCTTCAACGTCAGTAGCCCTACCTCTCCTAGTTGGGTGTGAGAGTTCAAGTGTGCCTAGTACGTGTGGTCTCATTTGAAATAGAGAAGACTGTCTACATGGGTGGAGAATCACATAGCAGTTAACTTGAATAGGAAATTAACTTTTAAATATGATTATACTAGTTTACTACAGTGTCTGTAAATACATATTGATAATGGAAGGAAGTGGAGTGCGCTCGACAAACGTGAGTCGATATGCGATCAAAACATGTAATCACATAGGTGAGCGAGCGTTGTGCCTTTTTTTCATTTTCAATAAATATTGATTACCCATTTATTTGTCTCTGCTTGCATTTCATCTTCCTAAAAGGTATGCTATATCTTTATAGGCCTATGCAAGACATAGCAAGTGTCACTGTCATCATTCTTGCTGCTTCAAGTTCAGGGGCTGACGTAGGAAACTAATGTCACATTGTTTTTCATTTTGTGATGTTATTAATAACTGAATGGACCAAATACTAACTTGGAAAGGAAACAATTATCTGTCAAGTTTTCATCCAATGTGTCAGGCAAAGGATATGATAAACGATAAATACAGTTGAATTCTGAAGTTTACATACACTTAGGTTGGAGTCATTAAAACTCGTTTTTCAACCACTCCACAAATTTCTTGTTAACAAACTATAGTTTTGGCAAGTCGGTTAGGACATCTACTTTGTGCATGACACAAGTCATTTTTCCCAAAATTGTTTACAGACAGATTATTTAATTTATAATTCGCTATCACAATTCCAGTGGGTCAGAAGTTTACATACACTAAGTTGACTGTGCCTTTAAACAGCTTGGAAAATTCCAGAAAATTATGTCATGGCTTTAGAAGTTTCTGATAGGCTAATTGACATTTTTTGAGTCAATTGGAGGTGTACCTGTGGATGTATTTCAAGGCCTACCTTCAAACTCAGTGCCTCTTTGCTTGACATCATGGGACATCAAAAGAAATCAGCCAAGACCTCAGAAAAAAATTGTAGACCTCCACAAGTCTGGTTCATCCTTGGGAGCAATTTCCAAATGCTTGAAGGTACCACGTTCATCTGTACAAACAATATTACGCAAGTATAAACACCATGGGACCACGTAGCCGTCATACCGCTCAGGAAGGAGATGCGTTCTGTCTCCTAGAGATTAACGTACTTTGGTGCGAAAAGTGCAAATCAATCCCAGAACAACAGCAAAGGACCTTGTGAAGATGCTGGAGGAAATGGGTACAAAAGTATCTATATCCACAGTAAAATGAGTCCTATATCGACATAACCTGAAAGGCTGCTCAGCAAGGAAGAAGCCACTGCTCCAAAACCACCATAAAAAAGCCAGACATACCAAACATTTCCGGTGAATTTACTAAATTACTCACGATAAACGTTCACAAAAAACATAATTATTTTAAGAATTATAGATACAGAACTCCTTTATGCAATCGCGGTGTCCGATTTTAAAATAGCTTTTCGGTGAAAGCACATTTTGCAATATTCTGAGTAGATAGCCCGGCCATCACAGGCTAGCTATTTTGACACCCACCAAGTTTGGCACTCACCAAACTCAGATTTACTGTAAGAAAAATTGGATTACCTTTGCTGTTCTTCGTCAGAATGCACTCCTAGGACTTCTACTTCATCCACAAATGTTGTTATGGTTCAAAATAATCCATAGTTATGTTCAAATATCCTCTGTTTTGTTCTTGCGTTCAAGACACTATCCGAACGGTGACGCGCATCGTGACAAAAAATTTCAAAATATTCCATTACCGTACTTCGAAGCATGTCAATCGCTGTTTAAAATCAATTTTTATGCTATTTTTCTCGTAAAATTGCAATAATATTCCGACCGGGAGACGTCTTTTTCGTTCAAAGACTGAAAATCTAAAATGGACTCTTCATGTGCACGCGCACACCCGTTTCATTGTTCTCAGATCGACCACTATCCAAATGCGCTACTGTTTTTCAGCCAGGGACAGCAAAGTCATCATTCAACGTTCTGGCGCCTTCTGAGAGCCTATGGGAGCCTTAGAAAATGTCACATTACAGCAGAGATCCTCTGTTTTCAATAAAGAGGGTATAGAAGGCCAAGAAATGGTCAGAGAGGGCACTTCCTGTACAGAATCTTCTCAGGTTT
The DNA here is from genome assembly GCF_901001165.1 of Salmo trutta. Lineage (NCBI taxonomy): Eukaryota > Metazoa > Chordata > Actinopteri > Salmoniformes > Salmonidae > Salmo > Salmo trutta. Next base: position 39,813,765 of record NC_042990.1, on the reverse strand, counting down.
TGGCCTGCCATATGAGTTCTGTTATACTCACAGACACCATTCAAACAGTTTTAGAAACTTTAGGGTGTTTTCTATCCAAATCAAACAATTATATGCATATTCTAGTTTCTGGGCAGTAGTAATAGCCAGATTAAATCGGTTACATTTTTTATCCGGATGTGAAAATACTGCCCCCTACCCTAGAGAGGTTAAGGACAACAAAGTCAAGGTATTGGAGTGGCCATCACAAAGCCCTGACCTCAATCCTATAGAAAATGTGTGGGCAGAACTGAGAATGCGTGTGCAAGCAAGGAGGCCTACAAACCTGACTCAGTTACACCAGCTCTGTCAGGAGGAATGGGCCAAAATTCACCCAACTTATTGTGGGAAGGCTACCTGAAAGGTTTGACCTAAATTAAGCAAAATTTAAAGGCAATGCTACCAAATACTAATTGAGTGTATGTAAACTTCTGACTCACTTGGGAATGTGATGAATGAAATTAAACCTGAAATAAATCATTGTCGCTACTATTATTCTGACATTTCACATTCTTAAAATAAAGTGGTGATCCTAACTGACCTAAAACAGGGACTTTTTACAAGGATTAAATTTCAGGAATTGTGAAAAATGGAGTTTAAATGTATTTGGCTAAGGTGTATGAAAACTTCTGACTTCAACTGTATTTTAAGATAGGAATGTGATTTGAGGAGTCAGAGGAGATAACATCTAGTCATATCCTTTGTACATTAAGTAGCCACGCCCCGAGTGAGGTCAGAGAGCTTGTCAGCATGACGGGATGCCCTTTTTGACTAAGAGTGCATAATGGCTTGCAAGAGGACTCAACCTGTAGACCAGGAAACGAGAGGCGGGTAGCTTCATGTTGAAATGTTGAACCTCATTGTTGAACCTCAACACGAGGTGAAGAAATAAACTCACCTTCCTTTAGACCAGAGAGATGAAGAGCTGCTGCTCATGTCCATCGTGGTTCGAATCCTGAATAACCAACACAAGGAGGAAAAGGCGAGAAGCTCACCTCCGACATTCACTGGTACAACTGTCTTAAGTCAGATATCGAGAAAACAAATCCAAGTGAGACTATCCTACTACGCTTATCACCAATGGCAACCGTTGACATGGCTAATTATCTTCCAGAGTAAACAACAGTAGAAGATGGGAAATTTCGGACAATCTGAGCCATACAGCTGGAAGGCCAACACTTTTCCCGAGAAGGGTTGGTTCCGATCGAGATAAAGGACAAACGAAGGCATTTCACACATAAATACAGTCATGATCTCTTATCCCAACATGGCGGAGGTTCGTGTGCAACGAATATGGGTAATGGGAGAATAGTTATAGAATGTGTCCCTTTTTCTCTCTTTCTCCCACTCTCTGTGTAATAAGCCGTCATATTTTATCAATCCACTAGGGACCTTTTTTTCCTCATTTAAAGGGTGTATGTTTATTCTGTGTTATTATTTAGTTAGCTAGTAAATAAATAATTAAGCCAATTTGTGTAGTACTGAATAATGAGTTAGGCTGATGTTTTTTACAGTTCCAAGAAGGTTACGACTGGTCTGAATGATGATATGATACGAGGTACTGATTATTCAGATGACTGTTTATCGATGTAATAGATATATTACCTTATAGAGTTTAATTCAGGAGATGGTAACTCTTTAAACAACCTCTTCCGTGGTGCCCCAAATCCTAATGAGTTAATTGTTACATGATTCATTTAATTGGGTAACAATTAAACATAGTTAGTGGATTAAATAAATAACAATCAGATTAATGAAAGTAAAGTCACGACAATAAGCTAACATTACATGTCAGTTACACTACAACAACAAGCTCAACACTGCGAATAAACAGTAGTTTAGTTTTTTTCTGTTAAGTTAAACAGAAGTTACCTTGCCACATCAGTTAACTAAAGAGTAGCCAGTTCATGCTCTGCTTGCTTTTACAACTCAGTGAAAAAGCGCAAACACATACACACTGAACTATGCTCAACTCTCCAGCCAGCCTTCCATAAGGAAACTTCCAGAAGCTTTGCCTTCACACAGCCTATCAGCCCGCATGTGGTCCTAAATCCATCCGGCTGAACACCTCAAATGGCACACCGTTGCAGTTTTTTGTATCACGTTGCAATGATAAAAATGGGGGGGAATGCAATTTCAGAATGTGGGGCGACATCGGACGTCCCCAGTGAAAGTTGCACCCCTGAGATAGGCTATAAATACTGTTGTTCCCTCAGTTAAGTTGAGCATTTATATTACTAAAAGACAGATGAAGAGGTTTGTCAATGTCTTCTCTTTATAACAATTGCCATTTTCTTTCCAAACTATGTTTTCCCGCGATTGAGTTTTCAAATATTGATATATGCTTGGCTGGGCCTCTCCTTTTCACTGACATTTGCAACTCAACAATCGTCTAGTTGCCAAAATTGCGCACGCTGCCTTTCTTTCTGACGGTGAGATTTATTTTTAAAGTCCTGTCATGCTTTAGGTTTGAATGATTGTATTTATTTCTGTTTGAACAGGAGTCTAATTATACTATATAATTTTGGCAATTTAATTACATTTATTTTGGGAAAGCTTCTTCTAGCCTTATGGACATGCCGCCTATGTCAAACCCCCCCATAGTAGAAAAAGTTGACTTATTCTATTGGTCAGCTTGTCGTGAAACAAATAGCCCAAACAGACCATGGGACAATGGTGGGACGATAGATCCCAAATTCATACAACCAGTAGGCCTAGGCAACATAAAAAAACATGAATCTGATGCAACAGGTTAGAACGTTTAACTTAAAATGTTGATAAGATATTATATCTTAACATTATCAGCGCAGCAATGTACACAAGGAAGTAGGCTTTACACAAATGTGCATTTGTCTACCTGGCAATGAAAGAAAATAGAAAAACAAGGACACATGAGAGAAATACGCTACTGGTTTGACTCAAATAATTGCTTCCATCGATAATGGTGGGATTTTCCCAGGCTATTTTGAAGCAAGGTGAAACACGTCTCATAAATATGTAGTAAAACATTCAGGTTTCAAACAATGAAGTAGCTATATGTTGTCGAATGTATACTGCCTCCAGCTCATTGCACAGTGGAGCGTGACACGTTGAAGCCTGCCTACTGTTACCTAAGCATTAGAATGGGGAAATGGGAAGTGCACTTCAATTACCATTTGTGAAATAAGAGTATTTATTTTTAATCATGGCTAAATAACCATTTTTAACAACAGATTGCATTTAGAATTGTTTGCGAATGATTGGGCTTACAAAAGCCATGTCTGACAGATTTTCCGCTCAAAGGTATCTATCTGTACGCTGTGTGTGTTTTTATAATATGCATAACAATATACTGTACACGAAACAATTTTATTCCACTAAATTATGCAAATAAACCCATAGACAAATAAGCATGACCCGGTCGTATGTATTTCCATCAATGAATAAGGCTAAAAAGCTATATTTCACAATGGGATTTTTTTCTTCTTCTCCCAAACAATTTGGCAGGTGTCAATTATATTTATCGTCTTTCCGTTAGCCGACTATTACCGGTTAACGGAAACCCAGCTATATTCACTACATGACCAAAAGTGTGTGGAAACCTGCTAATATGGAGTCGGTCCCCCCTTTGCTGCTATAACAGCCTCCACTCTTCTGGGAAGGCTTTCCACTAGATGTTGGAACATTGCTGTGGGGGACTTGCTTCCATTCAGCCATACAAGCATTTGTGAGGCCGGGCACTGATGTTGAGCGATTAGGTCCTGGCTCGCAGTCGGTGTTCCAATTCATCCCAAAGGTGTTCGATGGGGTTGAGGTCAGGGCTCTGTGCAGGCCAGTCAAGTTCTTCCACACTGATCTCGACAAACCCATTTCTGTATGGACCTCGCTTTGTGCACGGGGGCATTGTCATGCTGAAACAGAAAAGGGCCTTGCCTAAACTGTTGCCACAAAGTTGGCAGGGTTGGAAGCACAGAATGTCCACAATGTCCATTGTATGCTGTAGCAACACAATCTCACACTCAATTTGTGCAAATATTTACAAAAACTATTTCAGCATATTTCGTGTGTTTTTTTTGTTGATGTGGCTTAATTCGAGCCTACATTACACCTTTTCTTTCATAAGGCATTTTATACAAGGCTATTTTGAATTTCATGAGGGTTGCTAGATTGGAGAAAAAAAATACAATCTTTATGTTATTAAAAAAAAAACATTCGATGAATGTATTTGATTGGGGAATGGGGATCCATTTTTATGACAAGATATTATGATACACACCATAATACACACGCGCAGAAACACTTAGACACATAAAAACACTCCCTGTGTTTCTACTCGTGTTATAGCCAACTCTTGACTTTTTGCATGAATTATTTTTAATATAATATTTCATTATCTTTAACTGGTTAAATGTTTGTCCTTTGCATGTTTCAGTAATGATTAACATGGTTAAATAGTTGTAAGTCTCCGCTTGATTTAACTTTTGGTATATTAGGCTTTTTTACACTTTCTGTATTTCCACTGAAGAAAGTAATAATTAATCAACAGACTACTGTAAATAAATGGACACTACCTGCTATAAAACGGAAAATGAGCTCTCCGTAAATTATTGGTGAGAAAAGGTCAGTCTCAAGCCAATTGGCTATGGGTTTCACAGCCCTATAATAATGATACAAGTTATAAAAAGGGTTTATTTACAACCTATAGGGTTTAAGAGGATGGGAATTGTGGCATAGGAGAGGATACAGGAGAGAGTTCTAGCGTTAAGATTTCCCTTCACTGGAACTAAGGGGCCTAGCCCGAATCATGAAAAAACAGCCCCAGACCATTATTCATCCTCCACCAAACTTTACAGTTGACACTATCCATTGGGGCAGGTAGCGTTCTCCTGGCATCCACCAAACCCAGATTCGTCCGTCGGACTGCCAGATGGTAAATTCATCACTCCAGAGAATACTTTTCCACTGCTCCAGAGTCCAATGGCGGCGAGCTTTACACCACTCCAGCCGACGCTTGGCATTGCACATGGTGATCTTAGGCTTGTGTGCGGCTGCTCGGCCATGGAAACCCATTTCATGAACAGTTTTTGTGCTCAAGTTGCTTCCAGATGCAGTTTGGAATTCTTTAGTGAGAGTTGCAACTGAGTACAGACGCGCTCCAGCACCCGGCGGGTCCCGTTCTGTGATCTTGTGTGGCCTACCACTTCGCAGCTGAAGTGGTAGGCCAACATTTTTTTTAACTAATATGTGTTTTGTTATTTATGCTTTTGGTTTTGAAACAGGAAATGAAAGCGGAGTCATCAGCTAGAGATGGCAGGGCTTCGTAGTCTTGCATGATGTCTCAGCTAATTGAGCTGAGAGTAAATAGAGCAGAATGTATTGATTAAAGTCTCCTTGTCAGAGAGAGATTTACATGGTTATCAAAACGGCAGGAAAAGCCTACATGAAACAGACATTGTTTGAGGTGTACTAACACTACTTGTATTTATGAGGAGTATTGACATGTTGAATGACATGTCGGACACCCCCATGCATACCCCACAAGACATACCACCAGAGGTCTCTTCATGGTCCCCAAGTCCAGAACAGACTATGGGAGGCGCACTGTACTACATAGAGCCATGAATACATTGAACTCTATTCCACATCAGGTAACTGATGCAAGCAGTAGAATCAGATTTTAAAAGCAGGTAAAAATACACCTTATGGAACAGCAGGGACTGTGAAGCAACTCAAACATAGACACATGCATACGCACACACACATACACGATAACATATGCACTATACACACACATACACATGGATTTAGTACTGTAGATATGTGGTAGTGGTGGAGTAGGGGCCTGAGGGCACACAGTGTGTTGTGAAATCTGTGAATGTATTGTAATGTTTTAAAATAGTAGAAACTGCCTTAATTTTGCTGGGCCCCAGGATGAGGGTCACATGTTGTTGTAGGTTGGTAACATGTTGGAGGTTGGTAACATGATGTAGGTTGGTAACATGTTGTAGGTTGGTAACATGTTAATGTTGGAGGTTGGTAACATGTTGTAGGTTGGTAACATGTTGTAGGTTGGTAACATGTTGTAGGTTGGTAACATGTTGGTGTTGTAGGTTGGTAACATGTTGTAGGTTGGTAACATGTTGTAGGTTGGTAACATGTTGTAGGTTGGTAACATGTTGTAGTTGTAGGTTGGTAACATGTTGTAGGTTGGTAACATGTTGTAGGTTGGTAACATGTTGTAGGTTGGTAACATGTTGGAGGTTGGTAACATGTTGGAGGTTGGTAACATGTTGATGTTGGAGGTAGGTAACATGTTGGAGGTTGGTAACATGTTGGAGGTTGGTAACATGTTGATGTTGGAGGTTGGTAACATGTTGATGTTGGAGGTTGGTAACATGTTGTAGGTTGGTAACATGTTGGAGGTTGGAGGTTGGTAACATGTTGATGTTGGAGGTTGGTAACATGTTGTAGGTTGGTAACATGTTGATGTTGTAGGTTGGTAACATGTTGGTGATGTAGGTTGGTAACATGTTGTAGGTTGGTAACATGTTGGAGGTTGGTAACATGTTGATGTTGGAGGTTGGTAACATGTTGGAGGTTGGTAACATGTTGGAGGTTGGTAACATGTTGATGTTGTAGGTTGGTAACATGTTGTAGGTTGGTAACATGTTGGAGGTTGGTAACATGTTGTAGGTTGGTAACATGTTGATGTTGTAGGTTGGTAACATGTTGTAGGTTGGTAACATGTTGGAGGTTAGAGGTTGGTAACATGTTGATGTTGGAGGTTGGTAACATGTTGTAGGTTGGAGGTTGGTAACATGTTGATGTTGTGGGTTGGTAACATGTTGTAGGTTGGTAACATGTTGTAGGTTGGTAACATGTTGTAGGTTGGTAACATGTTGATGTTGTAGGTTGGTAACATGTTGTAGGTTGGTAACATGTTGGAGGTTGGAGGTTGGTAACATGTTGATGTAGTAGGTTGGTAACATGTTGATGTTGGAGGTTGGTAAAATGTTGTAGGTTGGTAACATGTTGTAGGTTGGTAACATGTTGTAGGTTGGTAACATGTTGATGTTGTAGGTTGGTAACATGTTGGAGGTTGGTAACATGTTGTAGGTTGGTAACATGTTGATGTTGTAGGTTGGTAACATGTTGGAGGTTGGTAACATGTTGAAGGTTGGTAACATGTTGGAGGTTGGTAACATGTTGGAGGTTGGTAACATGTTGGAGGTTGGTAACATGTTGATGTTGGAGGTTGGTAACATGTTGATGTTGGAGGTTGGTAACATGTTGGAGGTTGGTAACATGTTGGAGGTTGGTAACATGTTGTAGGTTGGTAACATGTTGGAGGTTGGTAACATGTTGATGTTGGAGGTTGGTAACATGTTGTAGGTTGGTAACATGTTGTAGGTTGGTAACATGTTGGAGGTTGGTAACATGTTGAGGTTGGTAACATGTTGGAGGTTGGTAACATGTTGGAGGTTGGTAACATGTTGTAGGTTGGTAACATGTTGGAGGTTGGTAACATGTTGATGTTGGAGGTTGGTAACATGTTGGAGGTTGGTAACATGTTGGAGGTTGGTAACATGTTGATGTTGGAGGTTGGTAACATGTTGGAGGTATAACATGTGTAGGTGGTAACATGTTGGAGGTTGGTAACATATGTTGGAGGTTGGTAACATGTTGGAGGTTGGTAACATGTGGAGGTTGGTAACATGTTGGAGGTTGGTAACATGTTGGAGGTTGGTAACATGTTGGAGGTTGGTAACATGTTGATGTTGGAGGTTGGTAACATGATGGAGGTTGGTAACATGTTGGAGGTTGGTAACATGTTGGAGGTTGGTAACATGTTGGAGGTTGGTAACATGTTGGAGGTTGGTAACATGTTGGAGGTTGGTAACATGTTGGAGGTTGGTAACATTTTGATGTTGGAGGTTGGTAACATGTTGGAGGTTGGTAACATGTTGGAGGTTGGTAACATGTTGATGTTGGAGGTAGGTAACATGTTGGAGGTTGGTAACATGTTGGAGGTTGGTAACATGTTGTAGGTTGGTAACATGTTGGAGGTTGGAGGTTGGTAACATGTTGATGTTGGAGGTTGGTAACATGTTGTAGGTTGGTAACATGTTGATGTTGTAGGTTGGTAACATGTTGGTGATGTAGGTTGGTAACATGTTGTAGGTTGGTAACATGTTGGAGGTTGGTAACATGTTGATGTTGGAGGTTGGTAACATGTTGGAGGTTGGTAACATGTTGGAGGTTGGTAACATGTTGATGTTGTAGGTTGGTAACATGTTGTAGGTTGGTAACATGTTGGAGGTTGGTAACATGTTGTAGGTTGGTAACATGTTGATGTTGTAGGTTGGTAACATGTTGTAGGTTGGTAACATGTTGGAGGTTAGAGGTTGGTAACATGTTGATGTTGGAGGTTGGTAACATGTTGTAGGTTGGAGGTTGGTAACATGTTGATGTTGTGGGTTGGTAACATGTTGTAGGTTGGTAACATGTTGTAGGTTGGTAACATGTTGTAGGTTGGTAACATGTTGATGTTGTAGGTTGGTAACATGTTGTAGGTTGGTAACATGTTGGAGGTTGGAGGTTGGTAACATGTTGATGTAGTAGGTTGGTAACATGTTGATGTTGGAGGTTGGTAACATGTTGTAGGTTGGTAACATGTTGTAGGTTGGTAACATGTTGTAGGTTGGTAACATGTTGTAGGTTGGTAACATGTTGATGTTGTAGGTTGGTAACATGTTGGAGGTTGGTAACATGTTGTAGGTTGGTAACATGTTGATGTTGTAGGTTGTTAACATGTTGGAGGTTGGTAACATGTTGAAGGTTGGTAACATGTTGGAGGTTGGTAACATGTTGTAGGTTGGTAACATGTTGGAGGTTGGTAACATGTTGATGTTGGAGGTTGGTAACATGTTGGAGGTTGGTAACATGTTGGAGGTTGGTAACATGTTGTAGGTTGGTAACATGTTGTAGGTTGGTAACATGTTGGAGGTTGGTAACATGTTGGAGGTTGGTAACATGTTGGAGGTTGGTAACATGTTGGAGGTTGGTAACATGTTGGAGGTTGGTAACATTTTGATGTTGGTAACATGTTGGAGGTTGGTAACATGTTGGAGGTTGGTAACATGTTGGAGGTTGGTAACATGTTGTAGGTTGGTAACATGTTGGAGGTTGGTAACATGTTGGAGGTTGGTAACATGTTGGAGGTTGGTAACATGTTGGAGGTTGGTAACATGTTGATGTTGTAGGTTGGTAACATGTTGATGTTGTAGGTTGGTAACATGTTGTAGGTTGGTAACATGTTGGAGGTTGGTAACATGTTGTAGGTTGGTAACATGTTGATGTTGTAGGTTGGTAACATGTTGTAGGTTGGTAACATGTTGGAGGTTGGAGGTTGGTAACATGTTGATGTTGTAGGTTGGTAACATGTTGTAGGTTGGTAACATGTTGGAGGTTGGTAACATGTTGGAGGTTGGTAAAATGTTGTAGGTTGGTAACATGTTGGAGGTTGGTAACATGTTGATGTTGGAGGTTGGTAACATGTTGGAGGTTGGAGGTTGGTAACATGTTGGAGGTTGGTAACATGTTGGAGGTTGGAGGTTGGAGGTTGGTAACATGTTGGAGGTTGGTAACATGTTGTTGTTGTAGGTTGGTAACATGTTGTTGTTGTAGGTTGGTAACATGTTGTAGGTTGGTAACATGTTGTAGGTTGGTAACATGTTGGAGGTTGGTAACATGTTGGAGGTTGGTAACATGTTGATGTTGGAGGTTGGTAACATGTTGATGTTGGAGGTTGGTAACATGTTGGAGGTTGTTAACATGTTGTAGGTTGGTAAAATGTTGGAGGTTGGTAACATGTTGTAGGTTGGTAACATGTTGATGTTGTAGGTTGGTAACATGTTGTAGGTTGGTAACATGTTGTAGGTTGGTAACATGTTGTAGGTTGGTAACATGTTGGAGGTTGGTAACATGTTGGAGGTTGGTAAAATGTTGTAGGTTGGTAAAATGTTGTAGGTTGGTAACATGTTGTAGGTTGGTAACATGTTGATGTTGTAGGTTGGTAACATGTTGGTGTTGTAGGTTGGCAACATGTTGGTGTTGTAGGTTGGTAACATGTTGTAGGTTGGTAACATGTTGGTGTTGTAGGTTGGTAACATGTTGGTGATGTAGGTTGGTAACATGTTGGAGGTTGGTAACATGTTGGAGGTTGGTAACATGTTGATGTTGGAGGTTGGTAACATGTTGGAGGTTGGTAACATGTTGGAGGTTGGTAACATGTTGGAGGTTGGTAACATGTTGGAGGTTGGTAACATGTTGGAGGTTGGTAACATGTTGTAGGTTGGTAACATGTTGTAGGTTGGTAACATGTTGTAGGTTGGTTACATGTTGGAGGTTGGTTACATGTTTGAGGTTGGTTACATGTTGGAGGTTGGTTACATGTTGATGTTGTAGGTTGGTAACATGTTGATGTTGTAGGTTGTTAACATGATGTAGTTTGGTAACATGTTGATGTTGTAGGTTGGTAACATGTTGGAGGTTGGTAACATGTTGATGTTGTAGGTTGGTAACATGTTGATGTTGTAGGTTGGTAACATGTTGGAGGTTGGTAACATGTTGGAGGTTGGTAACATGTTGTAGGCTGGTAACATGTTGTAGGTTGGTAACATGTTGGAGGTTGGTTACATGTTGGAGGTTGGTTACATGTTGGAGGTTGGTTACATGTTGTAGGTTGGTTACATGTTGGAGGTTGGTTACATGTTGATGTTGTAGGTTGGTAACATGTTGATGTTGTAGGTTGGTAACATGTTGGAGGTTGGTAACATGTTGGAGGTTGGTAACATGTTGGAGGTTGGTAACATGTTGGAGGTTGGTAGCATGTTGTTTTTTGGCAAAATATCAGAATTGAGCTGCCTGTGTAAACGCAGCCTAAGGAATCTCCAGGAGATTCTTCCGATTGGCGCAGTGATTGGGAGTCGCACAATTGGCCCAGCGTTGTCCGGTTCAGGGTTTGGCATGGGTAGGCCTTCATTGTAAATAAGAATTAGTTCTTAACTGACTTTCCTAGCTAAATAAAGGTTGAATAAAAAATAATAATTGACTAGGTTATTGTTATAGTGGGGAATGTGTCCAGAATTAGTTTTTTTCCTGAAGAGATGAATTACTCAATTTTGTACTCATGTCCTTGTTTACTTTCAGTATCACCCCCTAGATGGATAGAATTAACTACACTATGTATTGCTTTTGCCTTTGAATACCTTTCAGAAAGATCAGTGATCATGAAGGAGAGGAAACAAGGAAATCCAGCAGTAGTCTAACTTGTGTTTCTGTAACCTAAGCCAAAGCAAACAAACCAACTCAAATATCAATGTTGTCCGTTAAACTCTTAACTGTTTGAGAAGTATGCTCCGAGGGAGGGAAGTGAGCTGGTGTTATCTGTGTGGTGGGGAAACTACAGTAAGTATACAGCCCAGACCTGAGCCCAGAGCCCAGCCTAGAACCAAGCCCAGAGCCCAGCCTAGAACCAAGCCCAGAGCCCAGCCTAGAACCAAGCCCAGCCTAGAACTGAGCCCAGACCAGAGACCAGCCTAGACCTGAGCCCAGAGCCCAGCTTAGAACCAAGCCCAGAGCCCAGCCCAGCCTAGAACCAAGCCCAAAGCTGAGCCCAGAGACCAGCCCAGAGCCCAGCCTAGAACCAAGCCCAGAACCCAGCCTAGAACCAAGCCCAGAACCCAGCCTAGAACCAAGCCTAGAGCCCAGCCTAGAACCCAGCCCAGCCTAGAACCAAGCCCAGAGCCCAGCCCAGCCTAGAACCGTGCCAAGCCCAGAGCCCAGCCTAGAACCAAGCCCAGAGCCCAGCCTAGAACCAAGCCCAGAGCCCAGCCTAGAACCAAGCCCAGAGCCCAGCCTCAAGCCCAGAGCCCAGCCTAGAACCAAGCCCAGAGCCCAGCCTAGAACCAAGCCAAGCCTTAAAGGGCCAATCTGCAGTTTCTACTTCCGTTTGTACTTATAAAGTAATGATGTGTACCTATTGATTCTCAAAGAATATAACTTATAAATGCCTCATAGGCTTAGCTCAACTGTCGTACCCCATCAGAACCCAAAATACATGCTTGTTTTTCACTCCAATGTTAGTAAACAAAGTATATGTAAAAAAAAAAAAAAACATTATATAGCCTCAAAGCTTTTGATATCGTTTTGATATCATGGATGATCAGTCCTTGCATCCATAGCTCCATCTAATGAGTTTGAGAGTGGTAAACATTTCTCCAGGCCCATCCGTCAGCTTTATACCAAAACAGGGGTAGGGATACGCTTTGTTTCAACAGCTGATTGCACCTCTGTGGGAGCGTTACTCCCAGGGAGATTAACCTGCTAGTCTGTGTTCTATGAAAATACTATCATGTTAGTGGTTACTTCGTCTGGCAGTTAAGGGTGTGGTGAGCCTGAAGAGTGTGTGTGTGTGTGTGTGTGTGTGTGTGTGTGTGTGTGTGTGTGTGTGTGTGTGTGTGTGTGTGTGTGTGTGTGTGTGTGCTTACAGTACTTTAAATGCTACCCACTGTATAGTTCATTGCAGGTGTCTACATTATAGCTGGGTATTGAATTGTAGTGAGGTCTTATTTAACATGCTATAAAAAGCACAGTCCTGCACTGTATGAAGATGATCAAAGAAACATATCCGCATTTCCATGAACCGTTCAGTTCATCTCACCTTTTCTTGTTTTGACAGAGAGAGAGACACTGTTCCGTTTGATTTAATCCAGCTGTTGACGGAACCTCAGAACTCCCTCTGTTCTCCTGGAACTGTCCCAGAATTCCACCTGTCTTTTGTTCAGCTCTATTATTTACTGTAGGCTGAGTCATAGGGTCTGGGCTGAGGGGGAGAGGGGGGGGGGGTACGGTAACGGTTAGAGGAAGAGGATGTTATCAGTTTATTTTCTGTGGAACTCTTTACATCCTGTGTTCTATCCTTTTTGAAGGGACCTTTTTTGTTGTTGTTGTGTGTGCATGTACATATGTGTGTTATGAAATTATTTAGGTTGGCCTTCTTGCTATTCCATATGTACATTTACACAGCATGTCCTTTGTCCCCTTGCCCTAGTTTAAACTGCCAGTTATTTTGCTTGAGTCATTTTCATAGCACAGCACTGCCAGTACAACAGTGCTGTGCTACGCAGCGAAACAGGACGATCGTGTTTCTTATCCTCTGACGCCCCCTTCTGGTGAGACGGGGAAGTGTGACTGCAGAGGCATTGATCGGAACTGCTTCGGAGGAAATTGATCTAAGAGGCAAAAAATATGACGTCATTCCATCTAATGGCATAGTGCCAATCTTTCCCTTTTTGCATTGAGGCCTGCAGACTAATGTTTGACTCATCGTTTCTCCAGTGCTTCATCATTGCCAACGCCCAACAAGACGAGAGCAGTGGCGTCGGCCAGTCAGCAGCGGCGTCGGCCAGTCAGCAGCGGCGTCGACCAGTCAGCAGCGGCGTCGACCAGTCAGCAGCGGCGTCGACCAGTCAGCAGCGGCGTCGACCAGTCAGCAGCGGCGTCGACCAGTCAGCAGCGGCGTCGACCAGTCAGCAGCGGCGTCGACCAGTCAGCAGCGACGTCGACCAGTCAGCAGCGGCGTCGACCAGTCAGCAGCGGCGTCGACCAGTCAGCAGCGGCGTCGACCAGTCAGCAGCGGCGTCGACCAGTCAGCACCATGTACAGCACTAGCAGCAATACAGTGTTGTGATAGAAAGCAAAGAGGCTCATCCCACTGTAACACTTACTGTTTCCTACTTTTGACCAGGGCCCTATGAGCCCTATGATTACTATGATCCCTATGATCACTATGATTACTATGAGTCCTATGATCCCTATGATTACTATGATCCCTATGATCCCTATGATTACTATGATCCCTATGATCCCTATGATCCCTATGATCCCTATGATTACTATGATTACTATGATCCCTATGATCCCTATGATCCCTATGATCCCTATGATCACTATGATTACTATGATTACTATGATTACTATGATTACTATGATTACTATGATCCCTATGATTACTATGATTACTATGAGTCATATGATTACTATGATCCCTATGATTACTATGAGTCCTATGATCCCTATGATTACTATGAGTCCTATGATCCCTATGATTACTATGAGTCCTATGATCCCTATGATTACTATGAGTCCTATGATCCCTATGATTACTATGAGTCCTATGATCCCTATGATTACTATGAGTCCTATGATCCCTATGATTACTATGATCCCTATGATTACTATGATCCCTATGATTACTATGAGTCCTATGATCCCTATGATCCCTATGATTACTATGAGTCCTATGATCCCTATGATTACTATGAGTCCTATGATCCCTATGATTACTATGAGTCCTATGATCCCTATGATTACTATGAGTCCTATGATCCCTATGATTACTATGATTACTATGAGTCCTATGATTACTATGAGTCCTATGATCCCTATGATTACTATGAGTCCTATGATCCCTATGATTACTATGAGTCATATGATCCCTATAGGTCCTGTGGGGCCTATGAGCCCTATGGGGCCAATGAGTCCTGTGAGTCCTATGGGGCCAATGGGGCCAATGAGTCCTGTGAGCCCTATGGGGCCAATGAGTCCTATGAGTCATGTGAGCCCTATGGGGCCAATGAGTCCTGTGAGTCCTATGGGGCCAATGAGTCCTATGAGTCCTGTGAGCCCTATGGGGCCAATGAGTCCTGTGAGCCCTATGGGGCCAATGAGTCCTGTGAGCCCTATGGGTTCAATGAGTCCTGTGAGCCCTATGGGGCCAATGAGTCCTGTGAGCCCTATGGGGCCAATGAGTCCTGTGAGTCCTATGGGGCCAATGAGTCCTGTGAGTCCTATGGGGCCAATGAGTCCTATGAGTCCTGTGGGGCCAATGGGGCCAATGAGTCCTATGGGGCCAATGAGTCCTATGAGTCCTATGGGGCCAATGAGTCCTGTGAGTCCTATGGGGCCAATGAGTCCTGTGAGCCCTATGGGGCCAATGAGTCCTGTGAGCCCTATGACCCCTGGTCAAAAATACAGCATTACATATGAAATAGGTGAGGTTTATAAGGAATAGGCCGTGTATATAGGGAATACGTAATGTATATAGGGAATAAGTACTGAATATAGAGGTTAGGTACTGTATATAGGGAATGTATATTGGGAATAGGTAATGTATAAAGGGAATAGGTACTGAATATAGGGAATAGGTAATGTATATAGGGAATAGGTACTGTATATAGGGAATAGGTAATGTATATAGGGAATAGGTACTGTATATAGGGAATAGGTACTGTATATAGGGAATGTATATAGGGAATAGGTACTGAATATAGGGAATAGGTACTGAATATAGGGAATAGGTACTGAATATAGGGAATAGGTAATGTATATAGGGAATAGGTAATGTATATAGGGAATAGGTCATGTATATAGGGAATAGGTCATGTATATAGGGAATAGGTCATGTATATAGGGAATAGGTCATGTATATAGGGAATAGGTCATGTATATAGGGAATAGGTACTGTATATAGGGAATAGGTAATGTATATAGGGAATAGGTACTGTATATAGGGAATAGGTACTGTATATAGGGAATAGGTAATGTTTATAGGGAATAGGTAATGTTTATAGGGAATAGGTCATGTTTATAGGGAATAGGTAATGTATATAGGGAATAGGTACTGAATATAGGGATTAGGTACTGAATATAGGGAATAGGTAATGTATATAGGGAATAGGTAATGTTTATAGGGAATAGGTACTGTATATAGGGAATAGGTACTGAATATAGGGAATAGGTAATGTATATAGGGAATAGGTAATGTATATAGGGAATAGGTAATGTATATAGGGAATAGGTAATGTTTATAGGGAA
Source organism: Salmo trutta (assembly GCF_901001165.1). Taxonomy (NCBI): domain Eukaryota; kingdom Metazoa; phylum Chordata; class Actinopteri; order Salmoniformes; family Salmonidae; genus Salmo; species Salmo trutta. Next base: position 39,797,829 of record NC_042990.1, on the reverse strand, counting down.
TAGGTACTGTATATAGGGAATAGGTACTGAATATAGGGAATAGGTAATGTATATAGGGAATAGGTCATGTATATAGGGAATAGGTACTGTATATAGGGAATAGGTAATGTATATAGGGAATAGGTACTGTATATAGGGAATAGGTACTGTATATAGGGAATAGGTAATGTTTATAGGGAATAGGTAATGTTTATAGGGAATAGGTAATGTATATAGGGAATAGGTACTGAATAGAGGGATTAGGTACTGAATATAGGGAATAGGTAATGTATATAGGGAATAGGTAATGTTTCTAGGGAATAGGTACTGTATATAGGGAATAGGTAATGTATATAGGGAATAGGTAATGTATATAGGGAATAGGTAATGTATATAGGGAATAGGTAATGTATATAGGGAATAGGGAATGTTTATAGGGAATAGGTACTGTATATAGGGAATAGGTACTGAATATAGGGAATAGGTAATGTATATAGGGAATAGGTACTGAATATAGGGGTTAGGTACTGTATATAGGGAATAGGTACTGAATATAGGGAATAGGTACTGTATATAGGGAATAGGTACTGTATATAGGGAATAGGTACTGTATAAATGGAATAGGTACTGTATATAGGGAATAGGTGCTGTATATAGGGAATAGGTAATGTATATAGGGGTTAGGTACTGTATGTAGGGAATAGGTACTGTATATAGGGAATAGGTACTGTATATAGGGAATGTATATTGGGAATAGGTAATGTATATAGGGAATAGGTACTGTATATAGGGAATGTATATTGGGAATAGGTAATGTATATAGGGAATAAGTACTGTATATAGGGAATAGGTACTGTAAAAAGGGAAAAAGTACGGTATATAGGGAATGTTTATAGGGAATAGGTACTGTATATAGGGAATAGGTAATGTATATAGGGAATAGGTACTGAATATAGGGAATAGGTAATGTATATAGGGAATAGGGTGCTATTTGCAAGCAGCCACTGTTATGGCGTCCCTGTTTATTTAAACTACAAACATTGGACTGTGTAGATCCCTACCAAATATCAGTGGGGACTGTTTTGCTTGAGTTACATTTTTCCATGTGAGTTTATATAGTTACTGAGAGGTAGTAGAGTGATGACTGATCAGACACACCTCCTTATATGTGTATCCAAAATGGCACCCTATTCCCTATATAGTGCACTACTTTTGACCAGGTCCAATAGGGGTTCTGGTCTAAAGTAGTGCACTATGTAGGGAATAGGGTGCCATTTTGGGATGTAACCTTTGTGTGCATTGGAGTGAGAAATATCACAAAATATCAAAATACTTCCACTCATTTGATCCACATTTGGAACTCTTTTGTCCTTCTGTTGAATTTCAAAGGTCAAATAAGGTCATCCTGTTAAGACCACAAAGACACCACACCTCATTGGTTGAATGTAATAAATTACATGTTTTTATTGTTGCACAAAATGTACAAAATAACAAGCAAATGGACAGCTCCCCTTTAGCCCCCCCCCTCCTAGAGGAAGCCCCTTTAGCCCCCCCTCCTAGATGAAGCCCCTTTAGTCCCCCCTCTCCTAGATGAAGCCCCTTTAGTCCCCCCCCTCCTAGATGAAGCCCCTTTAGTCCCCCTCCTAGATGAAGCCCCTTTAGCCCCCCCCTCCTAGATGAAGCCCCTTTAGTCCCCCCTCCTAGATGAAGCCCCTTTAGTCCCCCCCCTCCTAGATGAAGCCCCTTTAGTCCCCCTCCTAGATGAAGCCCCTTTAGCCCCCCCCTCCTAGAGGAAGCTCCTTTAGTCCCCCCCCTCCTAGATGAAGCCCCTTTAGCCCCCCCTCCTAGATGAAGCCCCTTTAGTCCCCCCCTCCTAGATGAAGCCCCTTTAGTCCCCCCCTCCTAGATGAAGCCCCTTTAGTCCCCCTCCTAGATGAAGCCCCTTTAGTCCCCCCTCCTAGATGAAGCCCCTTTAGTCCCCCCTCCTAGATGAAGCCCCTTTAGTCCCCCCTCCTAGATGAAGCCCCTTTAGTCCCCCTCCTAGATGAAGCCCCTTTAGTCCCCCCTCCTAGATGAAGCCCCTTTAGTCCCCCCTCCTAGATGAAGCCCCTTTAGTCCCCCCTCCTAGAGGAAGCCCCTTTAGTCCCCCCTCCTAGATGAAGCCCCTTTAGTCCCCCCTCCTAGATGAAGCCCCTTTAGTCCCCACTCCTAGATGAAGCCCCTTTAGCCCCCCCTCCTAGATGAAGCCCCTTTAGTCCCCCCCTCCTAGATGAAGCCCCTTTAGTCCCCCCTCCTAGAGGAAGCCCCTTTAGCCCCCCCCTCCTAGATGAAGCCCCTTTAGTCCCCCCTCCTAGATGAAGCCCCTTTATTCCCCCCCCCTCCTAGATGAAGCCCCTTTAGTCCCCACTCCTAGATGAAGCCCCTTTAGCCCCCCCTCCTAGATGAAGCCCCTTTAGTCCCCCCTCCTAGATGAAGCCCCTTTAGTCCCCCCTCCTAGATGAAGCCCCTTTAGTCCCCCCCTCCTAGATGAAGCCCCTTTAGTCCCCCCTCCTAGATGAAGCCCCTTTAGCCCCCCCTCCTAGATGAAGCCCCTTTAGCCCCCCCTCCTAGATGAAGCCCCTTTAGCCCCCCCCTCCTAGATGAAGCCCCTTTAGCCCCCCCCTCCTAGAGGAAGCTCCTTTAGTCCCCCCCTCCTAGATGAAGCCCCTTTAGTCCCCCTCCTAGAGGAAGCCCCTTTAGCCCCCCCCTCCTAGATGAAGCCCCTTTAGTCCCCCCTCCTAGATGAAGCCCCTTTATTCCCCCCTCCTAGATGAAGCCCCTTTAGTCCCCCCCCCTCCTAGATGAAGCCCCTTTAGTCCCCCCTCCTAGATGAAGCCCCTTTAGTCCCCCCCTCCTAGATGAAGCCCCTTTAGCCCCCCCTCCTAGATGAAGCCCCTTTAGTCCCCCCCTCCTAGATGAAGCCCCTTTAGCCCCCCCTCCTAGATGAAGCCCCTTTAGTCCCCCCTCCTAGATGAAGCCCCTTTAGCCCCCCCTCCTAGATGAAGCCCCTTTAGTCCCCCCTCCTAGATGAAGCCCCTTTAGTCCCCCCTCCTAGATGAAGCCCCTTTAGTCCCCCTCCTAGATGAAGCCCCTTTATTCCCCCCCCCAGGTGAAGTTGGAATTTTTTTGAAACATATGACTCACTATAGCAAGTAGTCCAAGCCATGGTGTTTCTGAGAGAGACAACACATACCCAATTTCAGCTTCACTGAACAATTTAAAAGGAATAAAAACACCTTTTATGTACACATTTTTGTCAGAACTTTTACACCATGCCGTCTATATATTTATACAGAATATGCTTGTGCCACATACCCCTGTATAGAAAATATATTATGAGATCAAATGAAGTTAGACTGAGGTCTATAGACATGGAAAGTACAACACTGCCTTTTTAAAATCTCCTTTTGAAATTCTTTATTTTCATTACCCACTTATTCAGTGACTTAACTGTTTATTTGCCTCATACTGAAAGAAGAACTCTCTAGTGGATCATAAGCACGCTTGTTATTGTTGTTGTGTATTTTATCCTGGAGGACCCGAGCTGGCCTTGTAGAAGCCTGATGAGAAAATACTCAGCTCGCTCACTTATTTACACTGCGAATCTCTGAGTGATCTAATGACTCTGTGTGTGTGTGTGTGTGTGTGTGTGTGTGTGTCTCTGTGCATGTATTTATCCTCTTATTATGATGTTGCCTTAGTCCCTCCCTGATAGGCTTGTCTCTGCCCTTCTCTTTATGTTTCAACATATACATGGTTAGCAGATGTGAGTGTCGCGAAATGCTTATGGTCAATATCTCCTTAAATAGCCCCCTAAAGATAGATAGAATATTCCCCAAAACCAGGGGCGCAACTGTGGTTTTAGAAGTGGGGGGGGGACATAATAATAATAATAATAATAATAATAATAATTATTATTATTATTATTATTATTATTTTATCCAGTTGGATAAACACTCCAAACAGCCTACCCAACCACTCGGAGGCGTCCACATGGTCCTAAAGCACACCTTTGCCTCATTTTGTATCACAATTCCACTGATTAAACTGGGGGGGATAAAAATACAATTTCAGAATGTGGGTGGGACATGTCCCCCCCCCGTCCCCGTCCCCCCGTCCCCAGTGAAAGTTGCGCCCTTGCCCAAAACATCCAAGATGTTTTCCTTCACAGTGTACAGAATGCCTTACTGATGGCTGGTTGGCTATGTTGGGATTGGAGCAGTAGACTTTGATGTTCTGGATCTTTTCGGAACCCCCTAAAGATAGATATCAAGCGATGTTACAAAGCCAGCAGTCAGTCACTATCTCCTTTAACCCCCTATAGATAGACATCAAGCGATGTTACAAGGCTTGTAGTCAGTCACTATCTCCTTTAACCCAATCCTCACCTTCTGATGATGCAGTAGCTTTGGCACTTGTTGTATGAACTTTAATGTGGATAATAAAACGTTTTAGCACCATAAAGAGGTCTGAATCACTAAAATTCTTCACAAACTCCGTTTACGGGCACAACATTACATACTAGTGCCAAGAACACCCACAGCTCCCATGGTTACGGTGCAAGTGGATGGGAAGTGGGTTATGGGTTAGGATCAATAGGAGTGGTTATATGATGAGGAAATCAAAATGGAGTGTCTGGGCGCATCTCAACACACTAAAAATAGGTTTCCTTCCATGTCTCCTTTCTGACTTTCCTTCATCTGCAATGATGTGAAAGAGCTGAACAATGTAAGAGCTCATTTCTGGTTTGTATCCGTCACATTGCCTTTACTTTAACACCTGTGTTTTCAGTTCAGTGCAGACGAAGGAGAGGAAATGAGGAGAGGGTGAGGGAGTGGAGGAAGCCCCTTCAGACGATTGGGATGGACCCTCAATGCAGAGACCGAGCCTAATCTACACAGGTGCCCTGTCCCAAACCAATACCTCAACCTGAACCCTAGGACCTTTTTGACTACCTGACAGATTGTTTGGATTTGTATCAGTAATAAGGTTAAAGCACCCATTAGCCTTCTGTAAGTTAAGAAGTGTTTGTGCCATACTGCATACAACTCCAAGTCCTTTTAGAATGGAGGAGTCAGGACTTTTGGAAAGGGACAAGCTATTGTTTTGGAATCAGGCCACTTAGTCATTCCCAGTCTTATTCTTTAATGTTTGTAATGGAGCCTGGTTTAAATCTTTACAGCGGCTACTTAGAGACTGACAGACAGCGTTGTTTATATTCTACACCAGTGCAAAAATATTTTTCAGACTAACGTTGTTGTACGGAATATTAATCTTTTTGTGTTTATTTTCATTTTTTTTTTGTTTGAGTTTTGTTTCCTGACTTTAGATTTTCTAATATAGCTTTTTCCTTGTTGTTCTTCTTCTTTAGTCTTATTAATATAGCTTTTTCCTTGTTGTTCTTCTTCTTTAGTCTTATTAATATAGCTTTTTCCTTGTTGTTCTTCTTCTTTAGACTTATTTCCATCTTGTAACACTTGTTTAGTTTTTTTTGTTTTGCTATTTTTCTCTTTAATATATATCTCTATAGTTTCTCTTCCTTCATTTTCTGTTTTTACAAAATGGGAGACAGAATGATGAACAATACATAGACTTGTTCTTTTCATCAGCTCTTCTTATCAGACCAGAACATTTTGCTTTTCATTCTTGTAAACAAACGGGATTCAGCACACCACAGTTTGTTCTTCCTTCGTTCTTCTTCATCTCCCTCCGTGTTCGCTCTCTCATCTTCCTTCCTTCCCTCTCTCTGCTCCTCTCACTCTCATTGGAGAAGAGCCCTGATTTGTTTGGAGGTGCTGTCGTCGTTTAGATGTCGGGTCGTATACCTGGAGAGGAGTAGAGGAGGAGGAGGAGGAGAGGATGGGAGGAGAGAAGGGGGGAGAGGACAGGAGGAGAGAAAGACACATGAGATGAGTATATGTACGTACACTCTACACTCTCTCTCTCTATCTCTGTCTGTGTCTCTGTCTACTCTCGCTCTGTCTTTTTCTCTCTCTCTCTCTCTCTTTCTTCCTCAATGTCTCCTCACCTCAGTGCATTCAGTAGTCCCTCCACGCTGTTGGACGGCTGCTCTTTCAGCACCTTGATGCAGCCCTTCATCTGTACGCACACACACAAACCAAAGATACACACAGCTTTAGAGAAAGGTCATCACCCTACAGGAGGACATCAAGGCATGTGTGGTCAGATAGACTCAGCATTTTAAGCAGTATACGAGTAGAAACATGGATGTTTGTGTGTGTGTGTGTGTGTGTGTGTGTGTGTGTGTGTGTGTGTGTGTGTGTGTGTGTGTGTGTGTGTGTGTGTGTGTGTCTTACATCTATTTTGGAGGTCTTGGCGAAAGCTCCTACAGGGTGGACATGGTCGTACAGAATGATCACTCCCACCATCACCCTCATACAGAACAACATGGTGTCTGTGTTGGTGAACCTACAACGGTACTCACTATGGAGAGAGGAGAGGGATGGAGGGGGAAGGGATCGGAGATAGGTAGGTCGGGGGGGGGAGAGGGAGGGAGAAAGGGAGTGGGGGAGAGAAAAAGAGGGTGGAGAGAGAGAGAGAGGAAGGGGGAAAGGGGGTGGAGAGAGGGAAAGAGAGGCAGAGGGAGGGTGAGAGAGTAAGGAGGGAGAGGCAGAGGGAGGGTGAGAGAGTAAAGAGGACGAGAGGGAGAGAGAAAGAGAGTGGGATTGTTATTGCTTTAATCAGCTTTAAGATGCTAATGTTCTTTTGGATAATGACTTTTATGATAATGAGTTATCATGCCAATAATGTGTCAACAGCAACCTTGGGAAAATTCACTGCATTATCATTAACCGCAGACTCGAAAACAATGCGAAAACAATGTACTGAGCAAATGTCAAATTGGCTTTTTACCAAATTACCGTACGACAGACCACGTATTCACCCTGCACACCCTAATTGACAAACAAACAAAGACAAAGTCTTCTCAAGCTTTGTTGATTTCAAAAAAGTTTTTGACCCAATTTGGCATGAGGGTCTGCTATACAAATTGATGGAAAGTGGTGTTAGGGGAAAAAACATACGACACAAACAACCTGTGTGCAGTTAAAATTGGCAAAAAACAAACACTTCTTTCCACATGGCCGTGGCTAAAGTCCCACCCTCTTCAATATATATACAGTTGAAGTCGGAAGTTTACATACACTAAGTTGACTGTGCCTTTAAACAGCTTGGAAAATTCCAGAAAATTATGTCATGGCTTTAGAAGCTTCTGATAGGCTAATTGACATAATTTGAGTCCATTGGAGGTGTACCTGTGGAAGTATTTCAAGGCCTATGTTCAAACTCAGTGCCTCTTTGCTTGACATCATGGGAAAATCAAAAGAAATCAGCCAAGACCTCAGAAAAAACATTGTAGACCTCTACAAGTCTGGTTCATCCTTGGGAGCAATTTCCAAACGCCTGAAGGTACCACGTTCATCTGTGCAAACAATAGTACGCAAGCATAAACACCATGGGCCCACGCAGCCGTCATACCCCTCAGGAAGGATACTTGTTCTGTCTCCTAGAGATTAACGTACTTTGGTGCGAAAATTGCAAATCAATCCCAGAACAACAGCAAAGGACATTGTGAAGATGCAGGAGGAAACAGGTACAAAAGTATTTATATCCACAGTAAAACGAGTCCTATATCGACATAACTTGAAAGGCCGCTCAGCAAGGAAGAAGCCACTGCTCCAAAACCGCCATAAAAAAGCCAGACTACGGTTTGCAACTGCACATGGGGACAAAGATCGTACTTTTTGGAGAAATGTCCTCTGGTCTGATGAAACAAAAATAGAATTGTTTGGCCATAATGACCGTCGTTATGTTTGGAGGAAAAAGGGGGAGGGCTTGCAAGCCGAAGAACAACATCCCAACCGTGAAGCACGGGGGTGGCAGCATCATGTTGTGGGGGTGCTTTGCTGCAGGAGGGACTGGTGCACTTCACAAAATAGATGGCATCATGGGGATGGAAAATTATGTGGATATATTGAAGCAACATCTCAAGACATCAGTCAGGAAGTTCAAGCTTGGTCGCAAATGGGTCTTCCAAATGGGTCTTCTAAATGGACAATGACCCGAAGCGTACTTCCAAAGTTGTGGCAAAATGGCTTAAGGACAACAAAGTCAAGGTATTGGAGTGGCCATCACAAAGCCCTGACCTCAATCCTATAGAAAATGTGTGGGCGGACCTGAAAAAGTGTGTGCAAGCAAGGAGGCCTACAAACCTGACTCAGTTGCACAAGCTCTGTCAGGAGGAATGGGTCAATATTCACTCAATTTATTGTGGGGAGCTTGTGGAAGGACTCCCCGAAACGTTTGACCCAAGTTAAAAAATGTAAAGGCAATGCTACCAAATACTAATTGAGTATATGTAAACTTCTGACCCACTTGGAATATGATGAAAGAAATAAAATCTGAAATAAATCATTCTCTCTACTGTTATTCTGACATTTCACATTCTTAAAATAAAGTGGTGATCCTAACTGACCTAAGACAGGGAATTCTTACTAGGATTTAATGTCAGGAATGATAAACTGAGTTTAAATGTATTTGGCTAAGCTGTATGTAAACTTCTGGCTTCAACTGTATCTATGAATAAGGCAAGGGCACTAAAACAGTCTGCAGCACCCGGCTTCACCCTACTAGAATCTGAAGTCAAATGTCTACTGTTTGCTGATGATCTGGTGCTTCTGTCCCCAACCAAGGAGGGCCTACAGCAGCACCTAGATCTTCTGCACAGATTCTGCCAGACCTGGGCCCTGACAGTAAATTTCAGTAAGACAAAAATAATGGTGTTCCAAAAAAGGTCCAGTTGCCAGGACCACAAATACAAATTCCATCTAGACACCGTTGCCCTAGAGCACACAGAAAACTATACATACCTCAGCCTAAACATCAGCGCCACAGGTAACTTCCACTAAGCTGTGGACGGTCTAAGAGACAAGGCAAGAAGGGCCTTCTATGCCATCATCATCATTTGACATACTAATTGGGTTCTGACTAAAAATACTTGAATCAGTTGTAGAACCCATTGCCCTTTATGGTTGTGAGGTCTGGGGTCCGCTCACCAACCAAGAATTCACAAAATGGGACAAACACCAAATTGAGACTAACACCAAATAATGCATGCAGAGCAGAATTAGGGAGATACCCGCAAATTATCAAATTTCATGTAAGCTTTTAGATTTTACAACCACCTAAAAGGTAGCAATTCCCAAACCTTCCATAACAAAGCCATTACCTAAAAAGAAATTAACCTGGAGAAGAGTCTCCTAAGCAAGCTGGTCCTGGGGCTCTGTTCACAAACAGACCCCACAGAGCCCCAGGACAGCAACACAATTAGACCCAACCAAATCATGAGAAAACAAAAAGATAATTACTTGACATATTGGAAAGAATTAACAAAAAACAGAGCAAACTGGAATGCTATTAGGCCCTAAACAGAGAGTACGAACACATTCGAAAACAAACCCGATTTTGATAAACTCCCATATCTACTGGGTGAAATACCACAGTGTGCCGTCACAGCAGCAAGATGTGCGACCTGTTGCCACAAAAAAAGGTCAACCAGTGAAGAACAAACACCACTGAAAATACAACCCATATTTATGTTTATTTATCTTCCCTTTTGTACTTTAACTATTTGCATATGTCTACACTGTATGTAGACATAATATGTAACTTGCTTTGGCAATGTTAACATATGTTTCCCATGCCAATAAATAATTAATAAATAAACAATAAATAAATAAATAAACAATAAATAAATAATTGAAATTGAATTGAGAGGGAGACGGGGGATATGAAGAGTGGAAGAGAGGGATAAAGAAAAGGGGTCAAAGAAAGACTATGCAAATATGGAGAAAAAAAGATTCAGCTTACACTTGGCCTGAAGGTCATGACATGACGTGACATGACATAACAAGAGAGAAGGAAAGAGTGGAGGTCACACAGCAAGAGAGACTGGAGAAAGAGAGACGTGGAGTAAAAGAAGGAGAGAATGTAGAGAGAGGAAAAATAAGGACTAGAGAAAGACAGGACTAGATAAATACAGGACCAGAGAAATACAGGACTAGAGAAATACAGGACTAGAGAAATACAGGACTAGAGAAAGACAGGACTAGAAAAAGACAGGACTAGAGAAAGACAGGACTAGAGAAAGACAGGACTAGAGAAAGACAGGACTAGAGAAAGACAGGACTAGAGAAAGACAGGACTAGAGAAATACAGGACTAGAGAAAGACAGGACTAGAGAAATACAGGACTAGAGAAAGAGAGCTACTCACGGGGTCTCCAGCATGACGCGACACACACAGGCCATGGTGCTCAGGCAGTCTGTGGTGTCTTCAATGGGTAAGGTCTTATTCTGTAACACAGACAGCAGGGGGAGACAGAGAGTAAATACCGACCCTGGCCCCTGGGGGGAGACAGAGAGTAAATACCTACCCTGGCCCCTCGGGGGAGACAGAGAGTAAATACCAGGCTTGGGGTGTGGTGACACAAATATAGGGTGACTTGGAGTGTGGTGAGGCTAGTAGTATAGGGTAACTTGGGGTGTGGTGAGGCTGGTAGTATAGGGTGACTTGGGGTGTGGTGAGGCTGGTATAGGGTGACTTGGGGTGTGGTGAGGCTGGTATAGGGTGACTTGGGGTGCGGTGAGGCTGGTATAGGGTAACTTGGGGTGTGGTGAGGCTGGTATAGGGTGACTTGGGGTGTGGTGAGGCTGGTATAGGGTGACTTGGGGTGTGGTGAGGCTAGTAGTATAGGGTGACTTGGGGTGTGGTGAGGCTGGTATAGGGTGACTTGGGGTGTGGTGAGGCTGGTATAGGGTGACTTGGGGTGTGGTGAGGCTGGTATAGGGTGACTTGGGGTGTGGTGAGGCTGGTATAGGGTGACTTGGGGTGCGGTGAGGCTGGTATAGGGTGACTTGGGGGGTGGTAGCTATTAGTAAAGGCTTGTGGTAGGCTCTTGTTTTAGGGGACAGGAGTTGGTGCTAGTTAACATTAAGAACTAGAGGGAGGGGAGGGATGGGGGAAGGAGGTAGGGACTAGAACAAGGGAAGGAGGTAGGGACTAGAACAAGGGGACAGGGGAAGGAGGTAGGGACTAGAACAAGGGGACAGGAGTTGTGACTGACCTCTGATACGAACTTGGTGGTGGCGTTACTCAGGGTCTTCAGCATGGGCGTGGCCTCGGCGTAGAACAGAGACATCCGATTGGCCATCTCATTGTTCACCTCGTTCTCTGCCTCCAACTGCAGCAGAGAGAGATGGTTTTGAACAAGGCAACATTTGCATATTTGGCACAGGATTCCACTTTAATTGTTGTGTGTTATCAAGTAATCTAATGTGACATTATTCAATGCTTTTCCTGTGTGCAATTTATTAAACATCTACATAGAGAGAAAACACAGTACTATGTGTTGATGAGTAAACACTGTGTTGATGAATAAACATTGTGTTGATGAGTGAACACTGTGTTGATGAATAAACACTGTGTTGATGAGTAAACACTGTGGTGATGAATAAACACTGTGTTGATGAGTGAACACTGTGTTGATGAATAAACACTGTGTTGATGAGTAAACACTGTGTTGATGAGTAAACACTGTGTTGATGAATAAACACTGTGTTGATGAGTAAACACTGTGTTGATGAATAAACACTGTGTTGATGAGTAAACACTGTGTTGATGAGTAAACACTGTGTGTTGATGAGTAAACACTGTGTTGATGAATAAACACTGTGTTGATGAGTAAACACTGTGTTGATGAGTAAACACTGTGTTGATGAGTAAACACTGTGTTGATGAATAAACACTGTGTTGATGAGTAAACACTGTGTTGATGAATAAACACTGTGTTGATGAGTAAACACTGTGGTGATGAATAAACACTGTGGTGATGAATAAACACTGTGGTGATGAATAAACACTGTGTGTTGATGAGTAAACACTGTGTTGATGAATAAACACTGTGTTGATGAGTGAACACTGTGTTGATGAATAAACACTGTGTTGATGAGTAAACACTGTGTTGATGAATAAACACTGTGTTGATGAGTGAACACTGTGTTGATGAATAAACACTGTGTTGATGAGTAAACACTGTGGTGATGAATAAACACTGTGGTGATGAATAAACACTGTGGTGATGAATAAACACTGTGTGTTGATGAGTAAACACTGTGTTGATGAGTAAACACTGTGTTGATGAGTAAACACTGTGTTGATGAGTAAACACTGTGTTGATGAGTAAACACTGTGTTGATGAGTAAACACTGTACTGTGTGGTGATGAGTAAACACTGTGTTGACGAGTGAACACTGTGGTGATGAGTAAACACTGTGTTGATGAGTGAACACTGTGTTGATGAGTAAACACTGTGGTGATGAGTAAACACTGTGTTGATGAGTAAACACTGTGGTGATGAGTAAACACTGTGGTGATGAGTAAACACTGTGGTGATGAGTAAACACTGTGTTGATGAGTAAACACTGTGGTGATGAGTAAACACTGGTGATGAGTAAACACTGTGGTGATGAGTAAACACTGTTGATGAGTAAACACTGTGTTGATGAGTAAACACTGTGGTGATGAGTAAACACTGTGTTGATGAGTAAACACTGGTGATGAGTAAACACTGTGGTGATGAGTAAACACTGTTGATGAGTAAACACTGTGTTGATGAGTAAACACTGTGTTGATGAGTAAACACTGTGTTGATGAGTGAACACTGTGTTGATGAGTAAACACTGTACTGTGTTGATGAGTAAACACTGTACTGTGTTGATGAGTAAACACTGTTGATGAGTAAACACTGTGTTGATGAGTAAACACTGTTGATGAGTAAACACTGTGTTGATGAGTAAACACTGTGGTGATGAGTAAACACTGTGGTGATGAGTAAACACTGTGTTGATGAGTAAACACTGTGTTGATGAGTAAACACTGTACTATGTGTTGATGAGTAAACACTGTGGTGATGAGTAAACACTGTGGTGATGAGTAAACACTGTGGTGATGAGTAAACACTGTGTTGATGAGTAAACACTGTTGATGAGTAAACACTGTGTTGATGAATAAACACTGTGGTGATGAGTAAACACTGTACTATGTGTTGATGAGTAAACACTGTGGTGATGAGTAAACACTGTGGTGATGAGTAAACACTGTGTTGATGAGTAAACACTGTGGTGATGAGTAAACACTGTGGTGATGAGTAAACACTGTGGTGATGAGTAAACACTGTGGTGATGAGTAAACACTGTGTTGATGAGTAAACACTGTGTTGATGAGTAAACACTGTGTTGATGAGTAAACACTGTACTATGTGTTGATGAGTAAACACTGTGTTGATGAGTAAACACTGTGTTGATGAGTAAACACTGTGGTGATGAGTAAACACTGTGTTGATGAGTAAACACTGTACTATGTGTTGATGAGTAAACACTTAGGTGATGAGTAAACACTGTGGTGATGAGTAAACACTGTGTTGATGAGTAAACACTGTGGTGATGAGTAAACACTGTGTTGATGAGTAAACACTGTTGATGAGTAAACACTGTGTTGATGAGTAAACACTGTGGTGATGAGTAAACACTGTGTTGATGAGTAAACACTGTGTTGATGAGTAAACACTGTGTTGATGAGTAAACACTGTACTATGTGTTGATGAGTAAACACTGTGGTGATGAGTAAACACTGTGTTGATGAGTAAACACTGTGGTGATGAGTAAACACTGTATTGATGAGTAAACACTGTGGTGATGAGTAAACACTTTGGTGATGAGTAAACACTGTGGTGATGAGTAAACACTGTGTTGATGAGTAAACACTGTGTTGATGAGTAAACACTGTGTTGATGAGTAAACCCTGTACTGTGTGTTGATGAGTAAACACTGTGTTGATGAGTAAACACTGTGTTGATGAGTAAACCCTGTACTATGTGTTGATGAGTAAACACTGTGTTGATGAGTAAACACTGTGGTGATGAGTAAACACTGTGGTGATGAGTAAACACTGTACTGTGTGTTGATGAGTAAACACTGTGTTGATGAGTAAACACTGTGTTGATGAGTAAACACTGTGTTGATGAGTAAACACTGTGTTGATGAGTAAACACTGTGGTGATGAGTAAACACTGTGGTGATGAGTAAACACTGTGGTGATGAGTAAACCCTGTACTATGTGTTGATGAGTAAACACTGTGTTGATGAGTAAACACTGTGTTGATGAGTAAACACTGTGGTGATGAGTAAACACTGTGGTGATGAGTAAACACTGTACTGTGTGTTGATGAGTAAACACTGTGTTGATGAGTAAACACTGTGTTGATGAGTAAACACTGTGGTGATGAGTAAACACTGTGGTGATGAGTAAACACTGTGGTGATGAGTAAACACTGTGGTGATGAGTAAACACTGTGGTGATGAGTAGCTTTTAACTTTTTCACATGTGACTATGGTGACAGTTTGTAATGAACACTGTTACCCTAGCAACTGTCTGACAGATTAGCCAAGTGATCCTGTTTCAGGCTGGTTGTTCAGCCTGTTTCTACTGACGGTCTTACCTGCTGGTTGTTCAGCCTGTTTCTACTGATGGTCTTACCTGCTGGTTGTTCAGCCTGTTTCTACTGATGGTCCTCCTGTAGTAGCTGAAGTCATTCTGAATGGCTGGGTTTGTCATCTAGAGAGAGAGGGGGAAGAGAGAGAGGGAGAGACGGACGAAGGGAGAGGGAGGGGAAGAGAGAGAGGGAGGGAGAGAGAGAGTGTGAGGGAGGGAGGGAGGGGGAGAGGGGGAGGGAGAGGGAGGGAGAGAGGGGAAGAGAGAGGGTGGGAGAGCGAGAGAAAGAGAGACAGTGGCTAGAATAAGTACAGTTCAAAAACAGTACTTTATACTCTTAAGATGACCTAGTGTCCCACTGAAGGACAACAGGAAGGAGAGAAAGACTGGTCGTTCACAACAGGAAGGAGAGAAAGACTGGTCGTTCACAACAGGAAGGAGAGAAAGACTGGTCATTCACAACAGGAAGGAGGGAAAGACTGGTCGGAGAAGTGTATATAGGAAAGGGATATGAAGTGTTATGAAGGTAAGGACCACTTTACCCCTCCCTAATATTATGGAAACATAATTGGTGTCTGACCAAATTAATCAAGATTTTAGTTTTGAGTTTAACCGAGATTACACCCTCCCTCCCTCTTCCTCTCCTCTTCCCACATTCCTCTCTCCTCTTCCTCTCCTCTTCCTCTTCCTCACTTTTAGTTCGTCGAAGCTGAGGGTGAAGTGGAGTATCTCAGCGAACTGTTTGGCCAGGGCCTGTTCTCTCTCCAGGTGCTGCATGGGAGCGTAGGGAGGGCTCGTCAGCGCCTCCAACAGGCTACGCAGTGCATTCTCTACAAAGACACATGTACATAACATTAGTTTCATTACCATTAGTATTCAGTCAGCTGTGCATGCAAGTTTTCATAAGAGCTTGTGGCTCCTCAGAACTGTTTTATAGCCACATTACACACATGCGATTCATAAATAGTATTGTCTGCATTCCTGTGTCCTTGTCCTAATCATATCCCTTATTATGGTGTCCGCACACATGCTATTGAACCCAGACCACGGTATAGCTGTATGTAGCTCTGTCAAAGTAATGGCTCAGCCTGTCCCGTGGGGACCAATCCCTTCCCTCTGAATCATTAACTATTCAACAGCTCTTCTATAAATACAGTACTGATGGGTTTTTATCTGTGACGGCCTGGATAGAAACTCCACTCTCCCTCCTCCTGCTGCTAGCCCAGAGCTACTGGAGCATAGATATATAATTAATAGAACCTCTAATCTCCCTCCTCCTGCTGCTAGCCCAGAGCTACTGGAGCATAGATATATAATTAATAGAACCTCTAATCTCCCTCCTCCTGCTGCTAGCCCAGAGCTACTGGAGCATAGATATATAATTAATAGAACCTCTAATCTCCCTCCTCCTGCTGCTAGCCCAGAGCTACTGGAGCATAGATATATAATTAATATAACCTCTAATCTCCCTCCTCCTGCTGCCAGCCCAGAGCTACTGGAGCATAGATATATAATTAATAGAACCTCTAATCTCCCTCCTCCTGCTGCTAGCCCAGAGCTACTGGAGCATAGATATATAATTAATAGAAACTCCACTCTCCCTCCTGTTGCTGCTAACCCATAGCTACTGGAGGATAGATATATAATAGATAGAAACTCCAATCTCCCGCCTCCTGCTGCTAGCCCAGAGCTACTGGAGCATAGATATATAATTAATAGAAACTCCAATCTCCCGCCTCCTGCTGCTAGCCCACTGGAGTGCTACTGGAGCATAGATATCCAGTATACTAGATAGATATATAATAAATAGATATAGAGTGAGTAGAGAGAATGTTCAAGGTAATGTCCTGTGGGTTAGGGGCGTACTACTTGCGTCACCTCTCGGATTGTGGTGACTTTTTTCTGTGTTCAAAACAGGTATCCATGGTACATGATTTCCTTATCATAGAGCCACTGTATGGGAATTCTATGTATTGTATTTCTATCATCAGTAGAGTACTGCCGTCTTAGCGTGTGCTTCAGTAACTGCAGGAGAGGAAGATGGGGATGTGGAGGGGGACTGGTGAAGGTCGGCGTTTCAAACATTGTGAAGAGTCTAATTCTCTACTTCCTGATCCAGCTCCTCTTCAACTGGACGAGGAAGTGTTTAAAGGCACTGTGTTTAGTGTAAGAAGTGTGTGTAGGGTCTGTGGTTAGTGTAAGAAGTGTGTAGGGTCTGTGTTTAGTGTGAGTGTAAGAAGTGTGTGTAGGGTCTGTGGTTAGTGTAAGAAGTGTGTAGGGTCTGTGTTTAGTGTAAGAAGTGTGTAGGGTCTGTGTTTAGTGTAAGAAGTGTGTGTAGGGTCTGTGTTTAGTGTAAGAAGTGTGTAGGGTCTGTGTTTAGTGTAAGAAGTGTGTGTAGGGTCTGTGTTTAGTGTAAGAAGTGTGTAGGGTCTGTGTTTAGTGTAAGAAGTGTGTGTAGGGTCTGTGTTTAGTGTAAGAAGTGTGTAGGGTCTGTGTTAAGTGTAAGAAGTGTGTAGGGTCTGTGTTTAGTGTAAGTGTGAAAGGTGCCGTCCATATTGTCATGTAGGCGAACATGAATCTGGACTCTGCATCTCAAATGACACCCTATTCCCTATTTAGTGCACTTCTTTTGACCAGAGCCCTTTCTGCTATGGGGAACAGGGTGTGAGATCTGCCTGTAGGTGTTGAATACAGCACGGATTCTCTCTCTCTCTCTCTCTGTCTCTGTCTCTGTCTCTGTCTCTGTCTCTGTCTCTGTCTCTGTCTCTGTCTCTCTCTGTCTCTCTCTGTCTCTGTCTCTGTCTCTGTCTCTGTGTCTCTGTCTCTCTCTCTCTCTCTCTGTCTCTCTGTCTCTCTCTCTCGCTCCCCCTCTCTCTCTCTCTATCTCCACTCGATGACCGCGTTCTGTTGTTGCCTTAGCAACTGCTGCCTGCCTGCTAGGTCAGGCTACTGCAGAGGGGGCTGAGAGGAGGAAAGAGGTGTGAGTGTGCGTGTGTGAAATTAAGTCTGCAAGGGAAGCCATTGAAGCCGCTAAAATCTAATATCATCATGACTCTCTCTCCTGGTGTTATAAATACTCTGAGATAACTCTCTCCTGGTGTAATAAATACTCTGCGATAACTCTCTCCTGGTATTATAAATACTCTGAGATAACTCTCTCCTGGTGTAATAAATACTCTGCGATAACTCTCTCCTGGTATTATAAATACTCTGAGATAACTCTCTCCTGGTGTTATAAATACTCTGCGATAACTCTCTCCTGGTGTTATAAATACTCTGAGTTAACTCTCTCCTGGTGTAATAAATACTCTGAGATAACTCTCTCCTGGTGTTATAAATACTCTGAGATAACTCTCTCCTGGTGTTATAAATACTCTGAGATAACTCTCTCCAGGTGTAATAAATACTGAGATAACTCTCTCCTGGTGTTATAAATACTCTGAGTTAACTCTCTCCTGGTGTAATAAATACTCTGAGATAACTCTCTCCTGGTGTTATAAATACTCTGAGATAACTCTCTCCTGGTATTATAAATACTCTGAGTTAACTCTCTCCTGGTATAATAAATACTCTGAGATAACTCTCTCCTGGTGTTATAAATACTCTGAGATAACTCTCTCCTGGTGTAATAAATACTGAGATAACTCTCTCCTGGTGTTATAAATACTGAGATAACTCTCTCCAGGTGTAATAAATACTCTGAGATAACTCTCTCCAGGTGTAATAAATACTCTGAGATAACTCTCTCCTGGTGTAATAAATACTCTGCGATAACTCTCTCCTGGTATTATAAATACTCTGAGATAACTCTCTCCTGGTGTTATAAATACTCTGAGTTAACTCTCTCCTGGTATTATAAATACTCTGAGATAACTCTCTCCTGGTGTTATAAATACTCTGATATAACTCTCTCCTGGTGTAATAAATATTGAGATAACTCTCTCCTGGTGTTATAAATACTGAGATAACTCTCTCCAGGTGTAAAAAATACTCTGAGATAACTCTCTCCAGGTGTAATAAATACTCTGAGATAACTCTCTCCTGGTGTAATAAATACTCTGAGATAACTCTCTCCTGGTGTTATAAATACTCTGAGATAACTCTCTCCTGGTGTTATAAATACTCTGAGATAACTCTCTCCTGGTGTTTTAAATACTCTGAGATAACTCTCTCCTGGTGTTATAAATACTCTGAGATAACTCTCTCCTGGTGTTATAAATACTCTGAGATAACTCTCTCCTGGTGTTATAAATACTCTGAGATAACTCTCTCCTGGTGTTATAAATACTCTGAGATAACTCTCTCCTGGTGTTATAAATACTCTGAGATAACTCTCTCCTGGTGTTATAAATACTCTGAGATAACTCTCTCCTGGTGTTTTAAATACTCTGAGATAACTCTCTCCTGGTGTTATAAATACTCTGAGATAACTCTCTCCTGGTGTTATAAATACTCTGAGATAACTCTCTCCTGGTGTTATAAATACTCTGAGATAACTCTCTCCTGGTATTATAAATACTCTGAGATAACTCTCTCCTGGTGTTATAAATACTCTGAGATAACTCTCTCCTGGTGTTATAAATACTCTGAGATAACTCTCTCCTGGTGTTATAAATACTCTGAGATAACTCTCTCCTGGTGTTATAAATACTCTGAGATAACTCTCTCCTGGTATTATAAATACTCTGAGATAACTCTCTCCTGGTGTTATAAATACTCTGAGATAACTCTCTCCTGGTATTATAAATACTCTGAGATAACTCAGTGCAGTAAGATGGACTGTGTTGTTTTCATTTAGTGACCATCTCTTCATCCCTCCCTCCTGTCCTGTCAATCTCCTCTCCGTTCGCTGCCTGCAGGGCGTTTAAGTGCTTGTGTGTGTGTGTTTTTGCGTGCATGCTTGTGTGTGTGTGTGTGTGTGTGTGTGTCACCCACCCAGTCGGAGGGAGAACTCGTAGAAGCGTTTGAGTTTGGCCACCAGGGGGCAGACTGCGTTCCAGGCCTTCTCCTGTAGCTGCAGATCACCTGGGTTCTGGATGGCCTGGAGGAGAACAGGAAGACGACAGAGGAAGAGAAGAAGGAGAGCAGATATTGGTCTCTGGATACTTAGAAAACACAATCCACAACTTAGGGAAGTATAGAATGTTCATCTGGAATGGAGACCGAAGGGGGGAAAAAAAACCCAGAGTATTTTTAACATTAAAAGGAATTAGTTCCTTCCTCAAGTAATCACTGATCTGACAGGACTGGATTAGTGAGATATGTGTCATGGAATCGTGATAGATTATTGATGACTTCAAGATCTATGCTGTCCAAAAAAAATCTATCTTTGAATGGAAAGTAAACGACAGCAGGAAGCTAGTATTATACTATATATAATATACTCAATACTCTTTGCGCTATAGAGCGATAAAAGCTCAACAGCCATGCTATTCTCTTCCCAGTGGTCGTTGATACAGGAGTGGGAATTGAAGCCACTGGTTCCCAGTCTATTGTTAATAAAAGCATGGGTAATGATTGTTGTGTGTTCTGTGTTTGATGCCTGGCCAATGGCTGACCGCCAGGCTGCTTTGTTGGCTGTGATGTGTGAAAGAGAGAGAGAGAGATCACAGGTGTGTGTGTTTGTGCATGACACAGCTGAGCAAACCTTTTAACTTGACTCAACACCACCAGCCACCACACGTTAAAGACTAACGTTTGAACAGTGGAACTGTTTGATGAACCGTTAGTATAACGTTTGTGGCCACGTGGCTTGTAGATTCTCTCCTAGTTAAGAGACACACACAGCTGGTGAATAAGAGTATAATAACATGAATAATGGGAGAAGGAATATATCAGATAAATGATTCTTTGTGAATAGTAATTTGTGTGTATCGGAATAGCAGGCTACCTATTGCAATTTGGTTCATTTGTTACAGCACTTAACGGCATTAACAAATATTCATATTCTGTTTTGTCGTCGTCGTCCCCTCCCTCCTCACACACCCCTCCCCTCCGCTCACCTCTCGTATCTCCTGTCCAGCCCCGTTGTAAGACTGTAGTTCGGCCAGGATGCCGTGGGCCTCCTCCAGCACAGCACTGACCTGGTTCCATACCGCCGTCTCTGCCTCTGTAGGCTGAGCATCTGGAGGAGGGAGAGGAGCATGATGGGACATGGAGTTTTGGAGGGTGGGGTTGGGGTTGTGAGTAGATCGGAGCATTTTGGGAAGTTTAATTTTGGAGAGGAGAATAGGGACAGGGTGTGTGGGGGGGAATTAGGGTTTGGTTTATAGGACAAGGTGGGGGGGGTGAAAATGGAACAGTTTTGGGGGGGGGAGTAAGGGGAAGGGTGTTTAGTGACCGAGGGAGGATGATGATTGAAAGAGAATTAGGACAAAGATCTTTACAATATAAATATATATACGTACAGTCACTAAACACTGCAGAGGGCCAGGTCTTGACATGAGATATGTGTCTGTACAGTAACTCCACTATTGCAGGGATTAGTCTGTCCTGTTCCAGGGGGGGTTAGTCTGTCCTGTTCCAGGGGGGATTAGTCTGTCCTGTTCCAGGGGGAGGATTAGTCTGTCCTGTTCCAGGGGGAGGATTAGTCTGTCCTGTTCCAGGGGGGGGGGGGTTAGTCTGTTCTGTTCCAAGGGGGGATTAGTCTGTCCTGTTCCAGGGGGATTAGTCTGTCCTGTTCCAGGGGGGGATTAGTCTGTCCTGTTCCAGGGGGGATTAGTCTGTCCTGTTCCAGGGGGAGGACTAGTCTGTCCTGTTCCAGGGGGGATTAGTCTGTCCTGTTCCAGGGGGGAATAGTCTGTCCTGTTCCAGGGGGGATTAGTCTGTCCTGTTCCAGTGGGAGGACTAGTCTGTCCTGTTCCAGGGGGGATTAGTCTGTCCTGTTCCAGGGGGGAAAAGTCTGTCCTGTTCCAGGGGGGATTAGTCTGTCCTGTTCCAGGGGGAGGATTAGTCTGTCCTGTTCCAGGGGGATTAGTCTGTCCTGTTCCAGGGGGGGATTAGTGTGTCCTGTTCCAGGGGTAATAGTCTGTCCTGTTCCAGGGGGGATTAGTTTGTCCTGTTCCAGGGGGAGGATTAGTCTGTCCTGTTCCAGGGGGGATTAGTCTGTCCTGTTCCGGGGTGGTTAGTCTGTCCTGTTCCAGGGGGGATTAGTCTGTCCTGTTCAAGGGGGGATTAGTCTGTCCTGTTCCAGGGGGGATTAGTCTGTCCTGTTCCAGGGAGGGGATTAGTCTGTCCTGTTCCAGGGGGAATATTCTGTCCTGTTCCAGGGGGGATTAGTCTGTCCTGTTCCAGGGGGGATTAGTCTGTCCTGTTCCAAGGGGAGGATTAGTCTGTCCTGTTCCAGGGGGGATTAGTCTGTCCTGTTCCAGGGGGGGATTAGTCTGTCCTGTTCCGGGGGGGGTTAGTCTGTCCTGTTCCAGGGGGGATTAGTCTGTCCTGTTCCAGGGGGGGTTAGTCTGTCCTGTTCCAGGGGGGGTTAGTCTGTCCTGTTCCGGGGGGGATTAGTCTGTCCTGTTCCAGGGGGGGTTAGTGTGTCCTGTTCCAGGGGGGATTAGTCTGTCCTGTTCCAGGGGGGATTAGTCTGTCCTGTTCCAAGGGGAGGATTAGTCTGTCCTGTTCCAGGGGGGATTAGTCTGTCCTGTTCCAGGGGGGGATTAGTCTGTCCTGTTCCGGGGGGGTTAGTCTGTCCTGTTCCAGGGGGGATTAGTCTGTCCTGTTCCAGGGGGGGTTAGTCTGTCCTGTTCCAGGGGGGGTTAGTCTGTCCTGTTCCGGGGGGGATTAGTCTGTCCTGTTCCAGGGGGGGTTAGTGTGTCCTGTTCCAGGGGGGATTAGTCTGTCCTGTTCCAGGGGGGGATTAGTCTGTCCTGTTCTGGGGGGGGATTAGTCTGTCCTGTTCCAGGGGGGATTAGTCTGTCCTGTTCCAGGGGGGATTAGTCTGTCCTGTTCCAGGGGGGGATTAGTCTGTCCTGTTCCAGGGGGGATTAGTCTGTCCTGTTCCAGGAGGTGGATTAGTCTGTCCTGTTCCGGGGAGGGGGGGATTAGTCTGTCCTGTTCCAGGGGGGGATTAGTCTGTCCTGTTCCAGGGGGGACTAGAATGTCAGAACTAGAAGCATTTCACTACAGTCAAATGAACATCTGCTAACCATGTGTATGTGACCAATAACATTTAATTTGATTTGATATTTGTTCACGCTTTTGTATCACTTCTCCTTCTGTGTTTGACATATTTCCCGTGAAGAGTTTGTGTAAAAGTGTAAAACATTGATTGTCATTGTCATTTTTTTTCGTTACTTGACGTTTGAGTTCCGCGTTCACACGTCTGGTCAAGGATCTGGGGGCCCACCTTTTTATCCAGGTGAATTAATATAGTTGGTCTGAGTACAATCAGAACGATGAGCTAAATTATCAGCTCTGTCTCACACAGGAGGTATGGAAGCACGACCTTCAGCTTGGGTTGTTGTCATATGATGTAATTGATATCGTATCACCCCTGATTGTTGTCTTCGTCGTAGGTCTCTCTCTGTTTACGTAGTGTTGTGTTGTCTCTCTTGTCGTGATGTGAGTTTTGTCGTGTTTTATTAAATTTATTTTATTTTATATTTTCCCAGTCCCTGTCCCCGCAGGAGGCCTTTTGCCTTTTGGTAGGCAGTCATTGTAAATAAGAATTTCTTCTTAACTGACTTGCCTAGTTAAATAAAGGTTAAATAAAATAAAATAAAAATATGCATTGATAAGGCTTAAATGGGCAACTTTTTTTTATACACTTTTTGCATGCTTTTTCTTGGGGGGGGCCTTATATCTATAATTATATACATTATACAATTGTATATCTTCAGGTTCTTGAAAATGTGGTTGAAAGTCCCTGAAATCCTTGCCTGTATGAACCGTGCTTAAAGGATGTACATAGTCCTAGACCTGTGTTGTATAGTCCTAGACCTGTGTTGTATAGTCCTACAACTGTGTTGTATAGTCCTAGACCTGTGTTGTATTGTCCTAGACCTGTGTTGTATAGTCCTAGACCTGTGTTGTATTGTCCTAGACCTGTGTTGTATTGTCCTAGACCTGTGTTGTATTGTCCTAGACCTGTGTTGTAAAGTCCTAGACCTGTGTTGTATTGTCCTAGACCTGTGTTGTATAATAGACCTGTGTTGTATAGTCCTAGACCTGTGTTGTATAGTCGTAGACCTGTGTTGTATTGGTGAAGACCTGTGTTGTATAGTCCTAGACCTGTGTTGTATAGTCCTAGACCTGTGTTGTATTGTCCTAGACCTGTGCTGTATAGTCCTAGTCCTGTGTTGTATAGTCCTAGACCTGTGTTGTATAATAGACCTGAGTTGTATAGTCCTAGACCTGTGTTGTATAGTCCTAGACCTGTGTTGTATTGTCCTAGACCTGTGTTGTATAATAGACCTGTGTTGTATAATCCTAGACCTGTGTTGTATAGTCCTACACCTGTGTTGTATAATAGAACTGTGTTGTATAATCCTAGACCTGTGTTGTATTGTCCTAGACCTGTGTTGTATAATATACCTGTGTTGTATAGTCCTAGACCTGTGTTGTATAGTCCTAGACCTGTGTTGTATAATAGACCTGTGTTGTATAGTCCTAGACCTGTGTTATATTGTCCTAGACCTGTGTTGTATAGTCCTAGACCTGTGTTGTACGTATTATAGACCTGTGTTGTATAATCCTAGCCCTGTGTTGTATAGTCCTAGACCTGTGTTGTATAATAGACCTGTGTTGTATAATCCTAGACCTGTGTTGTATTGTCCTAGACCTGTGTTGTATAGTCCTAGACCTGTGTTGTATAGTCCTAGACCTGTGTTGTATAGTCCTAGACCTGTGTTGTATAGTCCTGGACCTGTGTTGTATTGTCCTAGACCTGTGTTGTATAGTCCTAGACCTGTGTTGTATTGTCCTACACCTGTGTTGTATTGTCCGAGACCTGTGTTGTATAGTCCTGACCTGTGTTGTATAGTCCTAGACCTGTGTTGTATTGTCCTAGACCTGTGTTGTATTGTCCTAGACCTGTGTTGTATTGTCCTAGACCTGTGTTGTATAGTCCTAGACCTGTGTTGTATAATAGACCTGTGTTGTATTGTCCTAGACCTGTGTTGTATAGTCCTAGACCTGTGTTGTATAGTCCTAGACCTGTGTTGTATTGTCCTAGACCTGTGTTGTATTGTCCTAGACCTGTGTTGTATTGTCCTAGACCTGTGTTGTATAGTCCTAGACCTGTGTTGTATAATAGACATGTGTTGTATAATCCTAGACCTGTGTTGTATAGTCCTAGACCTGTGTTGTATAATAGACCTGTGTTGTATAATCCTAGACCTGTGTTGTATTGTCCTAGACCTGTGTTGTATAATATACCTGTGTTGTATAGTCCTAGACCTGTGTTGTATAGTCATAGACCTGTGTTGTATAGTCCTAGACCTGTGTTGTATAGTCCTGGACCTGTGTTGTATTGTCCTAGACCTGTGTTGTATAGTCCTAGACCTGTGTTGTATTGTCCTAGACCTGTGTTGTATTGTCCTAGACCTGTGTTGTATTGTCCTAGACCTGTGTTGTTTTGTCCTAGACCTGTGTTGTATAATATACCTGTATTGTATAGTCCTAGACCTGTGTTGTATAGTCCTAGACCTGTGTTGTATAGTCCTAGACCTGTGTTGTATTGTCCTAGACCTGTGTTGTATTGTCCTAGACCTGTGTTGTATTGTCCTAGACCTGTGTTGTATAGTCCTAGACCTGTGTTGTATAATAGACCTGTGTTGTATAATCCTAGACCTGTGTTGTATAGTCCTAGACCTGTGTTGTATAATAGACCTGTGTTGTATAATCCTAGACCTGTGTTGTATTGTCCTAGACCTGTGTTGTATTGTCCTAGACCTGTGTTGTATAGTCCTGGACCTGTGTTGTATTGTCCTAGACCTGTGTTGTATAGTCCTAGACCTGTGTTGTATTGTCCTAGACCTGTGTTGTATTGTCCTAGACCTGTGTTGTATTGTCCTAGACCTGTGTTGTATAGTCCTAGACCTGTGTTGTTTTGTCCTAGGCCTGTGTTGTATTGTCCTAGACCTGTGTTGTATAATAGACCTGTATTGTATTGTCCTAGACCAGTGTTGTATAGTCCTAGACCTGTGTTGTATAGTCCTAGACCTGTGTTGTATTGTCCTAGACCTGTGTTGTATTGTCCTAGACCTGTGTTGTATTGTCCTAGACCTGTGGTGTATAGTCCTAGACCTGTGTTGTTTTGTCCTAGACATGTGTTGTATAGTCCTAGACCTGTGTTGTATAATAGACCTGTGTTGTATAATCCTAGACCTGTGTTGTATTGTCCTAGACTTTTGTTGTATAATAGACCTGTGTTGTATAGTCCTAGACCTGTGTTGTATAGTCCTAGACCTGTGTTGTATTGTCCTAGACCTGTGTTGTATAATAGACCTGTGTTGTATAGTCCTAGACCTGTGTTGTATTGTCCTAGACCTGTGTTGTATAGTCCTAGACCTGTGTTGTATAATAGACCTGTGTTGTATAGTCCTAGACCTGTGTTGTATAGTCCTAGACCTGTGTTGTATAGTCCTGGACCTGTGTTGTATTGTCCTAGACCTGTGTTGTATAGTCCTAGACCTGTGTTGTATTGTCCTAGACCTGTGTTGTATTGTCCTAGACCTGTGTTGTATTGTCCTAGACCTGTCTTGTATTGTCGTAGACCTGTGTTGTATAGTCCTAGACCTGTGTTGTTTTGTCCTAGACCTGTGTTGTATTGTCCTAGACCTGTGTTGTATAATAGACCTGCATTGTATTGTCCTAGACCTGTGTTGTATAGTCGTAGACCTGTGTTGTATAGTCCTAGACCTGTGTTGTATTGTCCTAGACCTGTGTTGTATTGTCCTAGACCTGTGTTGTATTGTCCTAGACCTGTGTTGTATAGTCCTAGACCTGTGTTGTATAATAGACCTGTGTTGTATAATCCTAGAACTGTGTTGTATAGTCCTAGACCTGTGTTGTATAATAGACCTGTGTTGTATAATCCTAGACCTGTGTTGTATTGTCCTAGACCTGTGTTGTATTGTCCTAGACCTGTGATGTATTGTCCTAGACCTGTGTTGTATAGTCCTAGACCTGTGTTGTATAGTCCTGGACCTATGTTGTATTGTCCTAGACCTGTGTTGTATAGTCCTAGACCTGTGTTGTATTGTCCTAGACCTGTGTTGTATTGTCCTAGACCTGTGTTGTATTGTCCTAGACCTGTGTTGTATTGTCCTAGACCTGTGTTGTATTGTCCTAGACCTGTGTTGTATTGTCCTAGACCTGTGTTGTATAGTCCTAGACCTGTGTTGTTTTGTCCTAGACCTGTGTTGTATTGTCCTAGACCAGTGTTGTATAGTCCTAGACCTGTGTTGTATAGTCCTAGACCTGTGTTGTATAGTCCTAGACCTGTGTTGTATAGTCCTGGACCTGTGTTGTATTGTCCTAGACCTGTGTTGTATAGTCCTAGACCTGTGTTGTATTGTCCTAGACCTGTGTTGTATTGTCCTAGACCTGTGTTGTATTGTCCTAGACCTGTCTTGTATTGTCGTAGACCTGTGTTGTATAGTCCTAGACCTGTGTTGTTTTGTCCTAGACCTGTGTTGTATTGTCCTAGACCTGTGTTGTATAATAGACCTGTATTGTATTGTCCTAGACCTGTGTTGTATAGTCCTAGACCTGTGTTGTATAGTCCTAGACCTGTGTTGTATTGTCCTAGACCAGTGTTGTATTGTCCTAGACCTGTGTTGTATTGTCCTAGACCTGTGTTGTATAGTCCTAGACCTGTGTTGTATAATAGACCTGTGTTGTATAATCCTAGAACTGTGTTGTATAGTCCTAGACCTGTGTTGTATAATAGACCTGTGTTGTATAATCTTAGACCTGTGTTGTATTGTCCTAGACCTGTGTTGCATAATATACCTGTGTTGTATAGTCCTAGACCTGTGTTGTATAGTCCTAAACCTGTGTTGTATAGTCCTAGACCTGTGTTGTATAGTCCTGGACCTATGTTGTATTGTCCTAGACCTGTGTTGTATAGTCCTAGACCTGTGTTGTATTGTCCTAGACCTGTGTTGTATTGTCCTAGACCTGTGTTGTATTGTCCTAGACCTGTGTTGTATTGTCCTAGACCTGTGTTGTATAGTCCTAGACCTGTGTTGTATTGTCCTAGACCTGTGTTGTATTGTCCTAGACCTGTGTTGTATTGTCCTAGACCTATGTTGTATTGTCCTAGACCTGTGTTGTATTGTCCTAGACCTGTGTTGTATAGTCCTAGACCTGTGTTGTTTTGTCCTAGACCTGTGTTGTATTGTCCTAGACCTGTGTTGTATAATAGACCTGTATTGTATTGTCCTAGACCTGTGTTGTATAGTCCTAGACCTGTTTTGTATAGTCCTAGACCTGTGTTGTATTGTCCTAGACCTGTGTTGTATTGTCCTAGACCTGTGTTGTATTGTCCTAGACCTGTGGTGTATAGTCCTAGACCTGTGTTGTTTTGTCCTAGACATGTGTTGTATTGTCCTAGACCGGTGTTGTATAATAGACCTGTGTTGTATTGTCCTAGACCTGTGTTGTATAGTCCTAGACCTGTGTTGTATTGTCCTAGACCTGTGTTGTATTGTCCTAGACCAGTGTTGTATTGTCCTAGACCTGTGTTGTATTGTCCTAGACCTGTGTTGTATAGTCCTAGACCTGTGTTGTATAATAGACCTGTGTTGTATAATCCTAGAACTGTGTTGTATAGTCCTAGACCTGTGTTGTATAATAGACCTGTGTTGTATAATCCTAGACCTGTGTTGTATTGTCCTAGACCTGTGTTGCATAATATACCTGTGTTGTATAGTCCTAGACCTGTGTTGTATAGTCCTAAACCTGTGTTGTATAGTCCTAGACCTGTGTTGTATAGTCCTGGACCTATGTTGTATTGTCCTAGACCTGTGTTGTATAGTCCTAGACCTGTGTTGTATTGTCCTAGACCTGTGTTGTATTGTCCTAGACCTGTGTTGTATTGTCCTAGACCTGTGTTGTATTGTCCTAGACCTGTGTTGTATAGTTCTAGACCTGTGTTGTATTGTCCTAGACCTGTGTTGTATTGTCCTAGACCTGTGTTGTATTGTCCTAGACCTATGTTGTATTGTCCTAGACCTGTGTTGTATTGTCCTAGACCTGTGTTGTATAGTCCTAGACCTGTGTTGTTTTGTCCTAGACCTGTGTTGTATTGTCCTAGACCTGTGTTGTATAATAGACCTGTATTGTATTGTCCTAGACCTGTGTTGTATAGTCCTAGACCTGTTTTGTATAGTCCTAGACCTGTGTTGTATTGGTCCTAGACCTGGTTGTATTGTCCTAGACCTGTGTTGTATTGTCCTAGACCTGTGGTGATAGCCTAGACCTGTGGTGTTTTGTCCCTAGACATGTTGTTGTATTGTCCTAGACCGGGTGTTGTATAATAGACCTGTGTTGTATTGTCCTAGACCTGTGTTGTATAGTCCTAGACCTTGTGTTGTATTGTCCTAGACCTGTGTTGTATTGGTCCTAGACCTGTGTTTGTATTGTCCTAGACCTGTTGTGTATAGTTCTAGACCTGTGTTGTATAGTCCTAGACCTGTGTTGTATAGTCTTAGACCCTGTGTTGTATGTCCTAGATCTGTGTTGTATAGTCTTAGACCTGTGTTGTATAGTCCTAGACCTGTGTTGTATTGTCCTAGACCTGTGTTGTATAGTCCTAAACCTGTGTTGTATAGTCCTAGACCTGTGTTGTATAGTCCTAGAACTGTGTTGTATAATAGACCTGTGTTTTGTATAGTCCTAGACCTGTGTTGTATAGTCCTAGACCTGTGTTGTATAGTCCTAGACCTGTGTTGTATTGTCCTAGACCTGTGTTGTATTGTCCTAGACCTGTGTTGTATAGTCCTAGACCTGTGTTGTATTGTCCTAGACCTGTGTTGTATTGTCCTAGACCTGTGTTGTATGGTCCTAGACCTGTGTTGTATAATAGACCTGTGTTGTATAGTCCTAGACCTGTGTTGTATAGTCCTAGACCTGTGTTGTATAGTCCTAGAACTGTGTTGTATAATAGACCTGTGTTGTATAGTCCTAGACCTGTGTTGTATTGTCCTAGACCTGTGTTGTATAGTCCTAGACCTGTGTTGTATAATAGACCTGTGTTGTATAATCCTAGACCTGTGTTGTATAGTCCTAGACCTGTGTTGTATAATAGACCTGTGTTGTATAATCCTAGACCTGTGTTGTATTGTCCTAGACCTGTGTTGTATTGTCCTAGACCTGTGTTGTATAGTCCTGGACCTGTGTTGTATTGTCCTAGACCTGTATTGTATAGTCCTAGACCTGTGTTGTATTGTCCTAGACCTGTGTTGTATTGTCCTAGACCTGTGTTGTATTGTCCTAGACCTGTGTTGTATTGTCCTAGACCTGTGTTGTATAGTCCTAGACCTGTGTTGTTTTGTCCTAGACCTGTGTTGTATTGTCCTAGACCTGTGTTGTATAAAAGACCTGTATTGTATTGTCCTAGACCTGTGTTGTATAGTCCTAGACCTGTGTTGTATAGTCCTAGACCTGTGTTGTATTGTCCTAGACCTTTGTTGTATTGTCCTAAACCTGTGTTGTATTGTCCTCGACCTGTGTTGTATAGTCCTAGACCTGTGTTGTATAATAGACCTGTGTTGTATAATCCTAGACCTGTGTTGTATAGTCCTAGACCTGTGTTGTATAATCCTAGACCTGTGTTGTATTGTCCTAGACCTGTGTTGTATAATATACCTGTGTTGTATAGTCCTAGGCCTGTGTTGTATAGTCCTTGACCTGTGTTGTATAGTCCTGGACCTGTGTTGTATTGTCCTAGACCTGTGTTGTATAGTCCGAGACCTGTGTTGTATTGTCATAGACCTGTGTTGTATTGTCCTTGACCTGTGTTGTATAGTCCTAGACCTGTGTTGTATAGTCCTTGACCTGTGTTGTATTTTCCTACACCTGTGTTGTATTGTCCTAGACCTGTGTTGTATTGTCCTAGACCTGTGGTGTATAGTCCTAGTCCTAGACCTGTGTTGTTTTGTCCTAGACATGTGTTGTATTGTCCTAGACCGGTGTTGTATAATAGACCTGTGTTGTATTGTCCTAGACCTGTGTTGTATAGTCCTAGACCTGTGTTGTATAGTCCTAGACCTGTGTTGTATTTTCCTAGACCTGTGTTGTATTGTCCTAGACCTGTGTTGTATAGTCCTAGACCTGTGTTGTATAGTCATAGACCTGTGTTGTATTGTCCTAGATCTGTGTTGTATAGTCATAGACCTGTGTTGTATAGTCCTAGACCTGTGTTGTATTGTCCTCGACCTGTGTTGTATAGTCCTAGACCTGTGTTGTATAGTCCTAGACCTGTGTTGTATAGTCCTAGACCTGTGTTGTATAGTCCTAGACCTGTGTTGTATAATAGACCTGTGTTTTGTATAGTCCTAGACCTGTGTTGTATAGTCCTACGAACCTGTGTTGTAATAGTCCTAGACCTGTGTTGTATTGTCCTAGACCTGTGTTGTATTTGTCCTAGAACCTGTGTTGTATAGTCCTAGACCTGTGTTGTATTGTCCCTAGACCTG
>NC_042990.1:39765165-39766501 GCF_901001165.1 Salmo trutta | reverse complement strand
ACTGCCAAAGGAGTTCACATACGTCATCTTTTTTTCTTTTGTCTCTCATCCGAAGGTCGTAGCCAGATCAGCTGAACAGCCAAAACTAACCCGAAGCACACACACATTGCCTCTCAATCACTATACTGTCGGCTTTTTTCTGATGCTAATTTGACATTTTTTTTTGTAATTAAAAAGACACTCTTATTCAGAGCGACTTACTACTGTAGCAAGTGTATACATTTTCATATTTGTTCATACTTGTCCCCTGTGGGAATCGAACCCACGACCCTTGGAGTTGCAAGTACCATGCTCTACTAACTGAGCAACATGGGACCACGACTGTGTGTGTGTGTGTGTGTGTGTGTGTGTGTGTGTGTGTGTGTGTGTGTGTGTGTGTGTGTGTGTGTGTGTGTGTGTGTGTGTGGTGTGTGTGTGTGTGTGTGTGTGTGTGTGTGTGTGTGTGTGTGTGTGTGTGTGTGTGTGCGTGTGCGTTGTGCGTGTGTGTGCTTGCGTGTGTGTGTGTGTGTGTGTGAGACTGACTAAACGGGACATGGAGGGGAGAACTTATTCTGGAGGCAAGAGGTTTAAGCTAATTCAGAGTCCACAGAAGCGCTAGTCCGGCGTCCCGTTGTGACATGGCTCTGAGACCCAACATCCATCCATGTGAGGACACACACCCAGCCCTGACGTGCACGTCCCCACAGCTCTAGCCATTCGAAGGTAGCGACAGGTAGATAAATAGCGCTGAGGATTCCAAAAGTATGAATTCTAAACGGTCCAATATTCTAGAACGCCGTGGTGCGTTACGAGTAAACGTTTTGGACGCTTCACAGTGTCTGTTTTGTTCATGTTTGTGTTCAGCGGAAGTTGTGGCCATTTTTGTTGTGTAATTGCAGGGATTCAGAGATACCATTGCTCTCTGCTCCATGAATTCACCCCATGTGTACAGTAGAGGTGGAACGTCTCACACTCTCCTCACGTACACGAAGGAGCTGTTAACGTCGATTTAATATTCCCAGGTTACACTTCCCTGTTGTTAAAATGATCCTGGCTCAGCGTCTCTCACACACACACACACACACACACACACACACACACACACACACACACACACACACACACACACACACACACGTCACTGTCATCACTATATCTGAAGTCATTACCCATGTCAACACTACTGGCATCATTACGTCACACCAGGGCAATGAATACATTGATAAACTAAGGCTGTGAAGGGGACGGGAGGTGAACCAGGGTTCTCATTTAGGTTACGGACGTGACACGTTGTTGTAATGGAGTTGATCCATATCCCTGGTCTATGTTTGGTTTGTAATGGAGTTGATCCATATCC
>NC_042990.1:39730165-39762665 GCF_901001165.1 Salmo trutta | reverse complement strand
AGTCTTCACATTACTAGTCTTCTCATATAACACCAGATGAGTTATTACATATGAAGACCAGCCTCAGATGGGTTGGGTTAAATGTGGAAGGCACATTTCAGTTGAATACATTCAGTTGGACAATTGACTAGGTATCCCCCCTTTCCCCTTTCTCTTGAGCTGAAAAATGTAGGAAAAGGTGAGGACTGAGAAGAGAAGCATGGAGGAGGAGAAGAAGGAGGGAGACTACAGGTAGATGACAAACAACACATGGACAGAATGAAGGAAGAACCCAAAGTAAGACAAAAAGAAAAGAGAAAAACAGAGAAGAAAATAAATAAAAAGTGGATGGTCTCACGTTCAAAGTCAAGGAAAACTATTGGGCCGTGCTCTAGATCGGAGCAAGCCAGCACTTTCAGGAGGTTACCCATGAGTCTCCTGGAACAGAGAGAGAGGAGAAGAGGAGTGTGTGGGTGATGAGGTTGAGAGTGTGAGGGACGTGTGTGTGTGTGGGTGGGTTGGTTGGTCGGGTGTGATGGTGGCATACTCCGTCCAGGTATGTTGTGGTTGCGGGTGGTGTTGGCATGGCAACGTGGACAGACAGATCACTCTCTCCCGTCTCACTCTCTGTTTAGTTTTCTTCTAGCTCTCTGCTGTCCAGCTTCTCAGTTCTTGGAGGACTGCTGGGTACGTCTGTCTAGCTTCTCAGTACTGGAGGACTGTTGGGTTCATCTGTCCAGCTTCTCAGTACTGGAGGACTGCTGGGTCCGTCTGTCCAGCTTCTCAGTACTGGAGGACTGCTGGGTACGTCTGTCCAGCTTCTCAGTACTGGAGGACTGCTGGGTACATCTGTCCAGCTTCTCAGTACTGGAGGACTGCTGGGTAAGTCTATCCAGCTTCTCAGTACTGGAGGACTGCTGGGTAAGTCTGTCCAGCTTCTCAGTACTTGGAGGACTGCTGGGTAAGTCTGTCCAGCTTCTCAGTACTGGAGGACTGCTGGGTAAGTCTATCCAGCTTCTCAGTACTGGAGGACTGCTGGGTAAGTCTGTCCAGCTTCTCAGTACTGGAGGACTGCTGGGTAAGTCTGTCCAGCTTCTCAGTACTGGAGGACTGCTGGGTAAGTCTGTCCAGCTTCTCAGTACTGGAGGACTGCTGGGTAAGTCTGTCCAGCTTCTCAGTACTGGAGGACTGCTGGGTAAGTCTATCCAGCTTCTCAGTACTGGAGGACTGCTGGGTAAGTCTATCCAGCTTCTCAGTACTGGAGGACTGCTGGGTAAGTCTATCCAGCTTCTCAGTACTGTAGGACTGCTGGGTAAGTCTGTCCAGCTTCTCAGTACTGTAGGACTGCTGGGTAAGTCTATCCAGCTTCTCAGTACTGGAGGACTGCTGGGTAAGTCTATCCAGCTTCTCAGTACTGTAGGATGGCTGGGTAAGTCTATCCAGCTTCTCAGTACTGTAGGATGGCTGGGTAAGTCTATCCAGCTTCTCAGTACTGTAGGATGGCTGGGTAAGTCTATCCAGCTTCTCAGTACTGTAGGATGGCTGGGTAAGTCTGTCCAGCTTCTCAGTACTGTAGGACTGCTGGGTAAATCTGAACTATCATCCCTATCCTCTGTTTATTGTGATGTCAACTTAAAGATGAACTGAACTACAAAGGGATCATGGACATGGGGCTTATGAGGACTGATTGGTTCAGTTCAGGAGGTCCAAGAATGAGTGAGGGTAGATAGTTTCTGAACATGACAAACAACACAACACAACGACACTCCAAAACACCATTGAGCACATCCGCAACCCCATCCTTCACCTCTGACCTCCACCCTGCATCACACACTGATACAGATGTCAAAAACACACACATATGCATGCACATAACAGCGCTCACTTACTTTCAAAGTCCAGGAAAAAATGTGGACAGTTTTCTAAATCCTTGCCAAGGACCTTAATGAGGTTCCCCATGGCTGCAACCTGGACAGGAAACAGATAGACATACAGTAGAACTAACCCCAACCTGGACTGGAGAGAGATAGACCAACAGTAGAACTAACCCCAACCTGGACTGGAGAGAGATAGACCAACAGTAGAACTAACCCCAACCTGGACTGGAGAGAGATAGACCAACAGTAGAACTAACCCCAACTTGGACTGGAGAGAGATAGACCAACAGTAGAACTAACCCCAACCTGGACTGGAGAGAGATAGACCAACAGTAGAACTAACCCCAACTTGGACTGGAGAGAGATAGACCAACAGTAGAACTAACCCCAACCTGGACTGGAGAGAGATAGACATACAGTAGAACTAACCCCAACCTGGACTGGAGAGAGATAGACCAACAGTAGAACTAACCCCAACCTGGACTGGAGAGAGATAGACCAACAGTAGAACTAACAGTAGAACTAACCCCAACCTGGACTGGAGAGAGATAGACATACAGTAGAACTAACCCCAACCTGGACAGGAAACAGATAGACATACAGTAGAACTAACCCCAACCTGGACTGGAGAGAGATAGACTAACAGTAGAACTAACCCCAACCTGGACAGGAGAGAGATAGACCAACAGTAGAACTAACCCCAACCTGGACTGGAGAGAGATAGACCAACAGTAGAACTAACCCCAACCTGGACTGGAGAGAGATAGACCAACAGTAGAACTAACCCCAACCTGGACTGGAGAGAGATAGACCAACAGTAGAACTAACCCCAACCTGGACTGGAGAGAGATAGACCAACAGTAGAACTAACCCCAACCTGGACTGGAGAGAGATAGACCAACAGTAGAACTAACCCCAACCTGGACTGGAGAGAGATAGACTAACAGTAGAACTAACCCCAACCTGGACTGGAGAGAGATAGACCAACAGTAGAACTAACCCCAACCTGGACTGGAGATGTTTTCAGAAGATGGACAGGGACTCTGCTGTCCTAGCTTCAGGGGGAAGATGGACAGGGACTCTGCTGTCCTAGCTTCAGGGGGAAGATGGACAGGGACTCTGCTGTCCTAGCTTCAGGGGAAAGATGGACAGGGACTCTGCTGTCCTAGCTTCAGGGGGAAAGCTTTTTCTACCATTGGGGTGCCAGGATAGAGAAGAGCTTTGACTGGGTTGAGCTGGAGCTGACCTCCCGTAGGGGTTGGAGGGTCAAGAGACCAGAGGTGGCAGAACGGAGTGCTCTGATTTTTTAATTTTTTATTTCACCTTTATTTAACCAGGTTGGCCAGTTGAGAACAAGTTCTCATTTACAACTGCGACCTGACCAAGATAAAGCAAAGCAGTGCGACAATAACAACACAGAGTTACACATGGGATAAACAAAGGTACAGTGTTTGCAATTGAAGTAAAGAGGTAAGGCAATAAATAGGCCAATAATGGTGAAGTAATTACAATTTGGCAATTTACACTGGAGTGATATATGTGTAGACAAGGATGTGCAAGTAGAAATACTGGTGTGCAAAAGAGCAGAAAAACAAAAACAAACATGGGGTTGAGGTAGGTAGTTGGTTGGATGGGCTGTTTACAGATGGGCTGTGTACAGATGGGCTATTTACAGATGGGCTGTGTACAGATGGGCTATTTACAGATGGGCTGTGTACAGCTGCAGCGATCGGTAAGCTGCTCTGACAGTTGACGCTTACAGTTAGTGAGGGAGATATAAGTCTCCAACTTCAGTGATTTTTGCAATTCGTTGGCAGCAGAGAACTGGAAGGAAAGGCGGCCAAAGGTGGTGTTGGCTTTGGGGATGACCAGTGAAATATACCTACTGGAGCGCATGCTATGGGTGGGTGTTGCTATGGTGACCAGTGAGCTGAGATAAGGCGGAGCTTTACCTAGCAAAGACTTGTAGATGACCTGGAGCCAGTGGGTTTGGCAACGAATATGTAGCGAGGACCAGCCAACGAGAGCATACAGGTTGTAGTGGTGGGTAGTATATGAGGCTTTGGTGACAAAACAGATGGCACTGTGATAGACTGCATCCAATTTGCTGAGTAGAGTGTTGGAGGCTATTTTGTAAATGACATCGCCGAAGTCAAGAATCGGTAGGATAGTCAGTTTTACGAGGGTATGTTTGGCAGCATGAGTGAAGGAGGCTTTGTTGTGAAAAAGGATGCCGATTCTAGATTTAACTTTGGATTGGAGATGCTTAATATGAGTCTGGAAGGAGAGTTTACAGTCTAGCCAGACACCTTGGTATTTATAGTTGTCCACATAGTCTAAGTCAGAACCGTCCAGAGTAGTGATGCTGGGCGGGCAGGTGCGGGCAGCGATCGGTTGAAGAGCATGCATTTCGTAAGGAGTGTTGTATGTCGTTGAAGTTCGGTTGGAGATTTGTTAACACAATGTCCAAAGAAGGGCCAGATGTATACAGAATGGTGTCGTCTGTGTAGAGGTGGATCAGAGAATCACCAGCAGCAAGAGCGACATCATTGATAAATACAGAGAAAAGAGTCGGCCCAATAATTTAACCCTGTGGCACCCCCATAGAGACTGCCAGGGGTCCGGACAACAGGCCCTCCGATTTGACACACTGAACTCTATCTGAGAAGTAGTTAGTGAAGCAGGCGAGGCAGTCATTGGAGAGGCTGTTTAGTCTGCAGATAAGAATACTGTGATTGACAGAGTCGAAAGCCTTGGCTAGGTCGATGAAGACAGCTGCACAGTACTGTCTTTTATTGATGGCGGTTATGATATCTTTAGCGTGGCTGAGGTGCACCCATAACCAGCTCGGAAACCAGATTGCATACCGGAGAAGGTACTGTGGGATTCGAAATGGTCGGTGATCTGTTTGTTCACTAGGTTTTTGAAGACTGTAGAAAGGCAGGGCAGGATGGATATAGGTCTGTAACAGTTTGGGTCTAGAGTGTCTCCCCCTTTGAAGAGGGGGATGACCGTGGCCGCTTTCCAATCTTTTGGAATCTCAGAAGATACGAAAGAGAGGTTGACGAGACTAGTAATAGGGATTGCGACAATGGCGGCGGATCATTTTAGGAAGAGAGGGTCCAGATTGTCTAGCCCAGCTGATTTGTAGGGATCCAGATAATGCAGCTCTTTCAGGACATCAGCTGTCTGGATTTGGGTGAAGGAGAAGCGGGGGGGGGGCTTGGGCCAGTTGCTGCGGGGGGTGCAGAGCTGTTGGCCGGGGTAGGGGTAGCCAGGTGGAAACTATGGCCAGCCGTAGAGAAATGCTTATTGAAATTCTCGATTATCATGGATATATCGGTGGTGATAGTGTTTCCTAGCCTCAGTGTAGTGGGCAGATGGGAGGAGGTGCTCTTATTCTCCATCGACTTTACAGTGTCCCATAACTTTTTGGAATTAGTGCTGCAGGATGCAAATTTCAGTTTGAAAAAGCTTGCCTTAGCTTTCCTAACTGACTGTGTGTATTGGTTCCTGACTTGCCTGAAAAGTTGCATATCACTAGTGCAGTCCCCCACAAGATGTTTTTGTGCTGGTCAAGAGCAGTCAGGTCTGGAGTGAACCAAGGGCTATATCTGTTCTTAGTTCAAAATGTTTTGAAAGGGGCATGCTTATTTAAGATGGTGAGGAAATTACTTTTAAGGAACGACCAGGCATCCTCGACTGACGGGATGAGGTCAATATCCTTCCAGGATACCCGGGCCAGGTCGATTAGAAAGACCTGCTCGCAGAAGTGTTTTAGGGAGCGTTTGACAGTGATGAGGGGTGGTCGTTTGACCGTGGACCCATAGCGGATGCAGGCAATGAAGCAGTGATCGCTGAAATACTGGTTGAAAACAGCAGAGGTGTATTTAGAGGGCAAGTTGGTCAGGATGATATCTATGAGGTTGTCCATGTTTACGGATTTGGGGTTGTACCTGGTAGGTTCCTTGATAATTTGTGTGAGATTGAGGGCATCCAGCTTAGATTGTAGGACTGCCGGGGTGTTAAGCATATCCCAATTTACGTCACCCAGAAGTACGAAATCCGACGATAGATCGGGGGCAGTCAATTCACATATGGTGTCCAGGGCACAGCTGGGAGCTGAGGGGGGTCTATAACAAGCGGCAACAGTGAGGGACTTATTTCTGGAGAGATGGATCTTTAAAGTAGAAGCTCGAACTGTTTGTTCATAGACCTGGATAGTATGACAGAACTCTGCAGTAAATTGCAATTCCGCCCCCTTTAGCAGTTCTGCCTTGACAGAAAATGTTGTAATTGGGATGGAAATGTCAGCATTTTTGGTGGCCTTCCTAAGCCACGATTCAGACACAGCAAGGACATCAGGGTTGGCGGAGTGTGCTAAAGCAGTGATTGAAAAAACTTAGGGAGGAGGCTTCTGATGTTAATATGCATGAACCCAAGGCTTTTACAGTTGCAGGAGTCAACAAATGAGAGCTCTTGGGGACACGCAGAGCCTGGGTTAACCTCTACATCAGCAGAGGAACAGAGGAGGAGGAGGAGGATGAGGGTACGGCTAAAGGGTTGGGGTGTAGTAGGGTTTCAGCATAGCCTGAAGGAAGGGAAATGGCAGTTCGTCTCGCTGCTCCGTAGGCCAGCAAAATGTTGTTGTAGGGGATGCATGCTTCGACTTGAAGCCAGTGGAGTGTGAGGAGGAGCAAGGTGACTTGGGAGAGAAGGCAGATGTGGAGTCTAGCGTCATCATCAGTACAGACATCTTTCAGTTTATGAAGTTGATTTTAAAGGGCCACTAAGTAGTAGAAGGCATTAGTATTAAACTGATCTGTATTCACTGATACAGGCTCCTATGTGTTCATCCTACCAATGGATTGGACCTAGGGGTGGCAGGTATCCTAATGGGTTAGAGCGTTAGGCCAGTAAACTGAAAGATTGCTGAATCGAATCCCCTGAGTTCTGCCCTGAGCAACCCAGTTAACCCAATGTTCCCCGTGCGTTGAAGACAGGGATGTCGATTTTGGCAGACCCCCCCCCCCCCATCTCTCTGATTCAGAGGGGTTTGGGGTTAAATGCGGAAGACACATTTCAGTTGAAGACATTCAGTTTCCTAATTTGATTCTAGATCTAAGAGAATCTGGAATTTAAGATATAAGTTAACAGTTGCCCTGTCCATTTCACTGGGAGGGTCATTTATGAGAGGTTATCTCTCTCTCTCTGTCCCTTTCTCTCTCTCTCTCTCTCTCTGTCTGTCTGTCTCTCTCTCTCTCTCTGTCCCTTTCTCTCTCTCTCTCTCTCCCTGTCTTTCTCTTTCTCTCGCTCTCTCTCTCTGTCTTTCTCTTTCTCTCCCCCTCTCTGTCTCTCTCTCTCCTCTGTCTCTCTCTCTGCTCCTTATCATTAAAAGATGCTGTGCATGAATTCATAATTCCTGCGTTGCCAAGGTGATCCAAAAGACAATGTCAGCGTCCCAAATGGCACCCCATTCCCTTTAAAGTGAGTTAGATATAGTGCACTACTTTAAACTGTGTCTGAGTTAGACAAACCAAGGTTTTAACTGAGCTGACATCAGTAGAACGCTGGGCATTATTTCATACCACAAATATTGGCAATGTGCAGAACACACCTATGGTATACACTGAGTATACAAAACATTATGAACACCTGCTCTTCCATGACATGGACTGACCAGGTGAATCCAGGTGAAAGCTATGATCCCTTATTGATGCCACTTATTATTAAAGCTACTTCAATCAGTGTAGATGAAGGGGAGGAGACAGGTTGAAGAAGGATTCCCTGTAGCTCAGTTGGTAGAGCATGGTGTTTGCAATGCCACCATGGTGTTTGCAACGCCAGGGTTGTGGGTTTGATTCCCACGGGGGGCCAGTACAAAAAATAAAATAAAAAAATGCATGAAATGAAATAATGCATTCACTACTGTAAGTAGTGAATGGATACGAGTGTCTGCTAAATGACTAAAATGTAAAATGTAAGAATTTTGAAGCTTTGAGACAATTGAGACATGGATTGTGTATTGTGTGCCATTCAGAGGGTTAGTATGCAAGACAAAAGATTTAAGTGCCTTTGAACGGGGGTATGGTAGTAGGTGCCAGGCGCACCGGTTTATGTCAAGAACTGCAACGCTGCTGGGTTTTTCACGCTCAACAGTTTCCCGTGTGTATCAAGAATGGTCCACCACCCAAAAGGACATCCAGCCAACTTGACACAACTATGTGAAGCATTGGAGTCAACATGGGGCCAGCATCCCCTGTGGAACGCTTTCGAACACCTTGTAGAGTCCATGTCCTGATGAATTGAGGCTGTTCTGAGGACAAAAGGGAGGAGGGGTGTAACGCAATATTAGGAAGGTGTTCTTAATGTTTTGTACACTCAGTGTAGATTGAAGGTGGATGCATACATATGCTAACACACACACACACACACACACACACACACACACACACACACACACACACACACACACACACACACACACACACACACACACACACACACACACACACACACACACCACACACAGTTTAAAGGAAATTAATTATTTCGTAACCATTAGCCTACCCAAGACTGGCCTGTAGGGGGCATGCTACTGCACTAGGTTCTCTTACCTTCACACCAGTCAAATGTTGCTATCTTCTCTCTGTCTGTATGTCACCTTTTTCCTCTCCTCTTCCTCTCTTCCCTCCTTCCTTCTATTCTCTGCCGTGATCTGTTATTCCGTATTGTATCTGGTAAATTGGTTAATCAGTCTGTCCCAGTACCGCATGCTATCTCACTGAGGTCCCAGTGGCTGTCTCTGCCTCTGCCTCTGGCTCTGCCTCTGGCTCTGTCTCTGCCTCTGTCTCTGCCTCTGTCTCTGCCTCTGTCTCTGCCTCTGTCTCTGCCTCTGGCTCTGGCTCTGTCTCTGCCTCTCCCTTAGAGACTCTGCTACTGAGAACACTACTGTAGCTACTAGCTAGCTCTACACATCTCTCTCTCTCTCTCTTTCTCACGCTTCTCTTTTTCTCTCCATATTCTCTCTGGTGTTTTATCTGAAGGGGGAGGAGGCACAATGATACCCTCTCTTCTTCTCCCCACACAGCATCTCTCTCACCATCTTCCTCGCTCTGTCTCTTACCAGAATATACCTCTCTCTCTCTCTCTCTCTCTCTCTCCCTCTCTCTGTCTCTCTCTACTCTCTCTCTCTCTCTCTCTCTCTCTCTGTCTCTCTCTCTCTCTCTCTCTCTACTCTCTCTGTCTCTCTCTCTACTCTCTCTCTCTCTCTCTCTCTCCCTCTCTCTGTCTCTCTCTACTCTCTCTCTCTCTCTCTCTCTCGCTGTCTCTCTCTCTCTCTCTCTCTCTACTCTCTCTGTCTCTCTCTCTACTCTCTCTCTCTCTCTCTCTCTCCCTCTCTCTGTCTCTCTCTACTCTCTCTCTCTCTCTCTCTCTCTCTCTGTCTCTCTCTCTCTCTCTCTCTCTACTCTCTCTGTCTCTCTCTCTACTCTCTCTCTCTCTCTCTCTCTCTACTCTCTCTGTCTCTCTCTCTACTCTCTCTCTCTCTCTCTCTCTCTACTCTCTCTGTCTCTCTCTCTACTCTCTCTCTCTCTCTCTCTCCCTCTCTCTGTCTCTGTTTCTGTCTCTTTTTTTTTCTTTCTTTCTTTCTTTCTTTCTTTCTTTCTTTCCATTTCAATTCGAAGGGGCTCTATTGTCATGGGAAACATATGTGTACATTGCCAAATCAAGTGAAATAAACAAACAAAAAAACGACATGAACAACAAATATACACAAAAAAAAGTACAGTAAACATTACACTCATAAAGGACGTTTCTAATGTTATATTATCAGCTATGTACAGTGTTTTTAACAAATCTCTCTCTCTGTCAGTCAGATGATGTTACGGTGGCTTCCTCTAAAATACCTGCAGCAGCTCTAACGTGTTCTCCTCACTTCTCTTTTCAAACTGCAACCGAACTGTCTCGTCTGGCCAAGTCCCAAATAGAGCCCTTATACCCTTTATAGTGCACTACCTTTGACCAGGGCACCGTAGGGTGTCCCATAGAACTATGTTCAAAAGTAGTGCACTAGACAGGGGACAGTGTGCTATTTGAGGGACACACGCTGCTGCTGTGCCGAGGCCAGGTAAATCCTGCAGTCTGACTCCTGCATTTCAGCACAACAAACCTAAAACGACTGTGATGATGTAACACAGAAACTCACGGGATTTATGATCCAATTGCTTGTTTTAGAGAGCAGAAATATTAGCTGTATCTCCATATCTAAGCATAGTGGGAAGCGGTGGTCTGTTAAGTTACTGTACAATACAGGAAGCTGCACTCTCCCCTACTGCACTCTCCCCTACCTCTTTCTCTCCCCACTTCTCTCTCCCCTCTCCCTCCCTTTCTCTCTCTCTCTCCTCTCCCTCCACATCTCTGTTCCTCACCTCTATCTCATTCATCCCCTCTCTCTCTCGCTCTCTCTCTCTCTCTCTCTCTCTCTCTCTCTCTCGCTCTACCTCTCTCTCTCTCTCGCTCTCGCTCTACCTCTCTCTCTCTCTCTCTCTCTCTCTCTCTCTCACTCTCTCTCTCTCTCTCTCTCTCTCTCTCTCGCTCTACCTCTTTCTACCCATATGTAAGGTCTCTGTGGTATCTTGGTCTCAGCTGTGGTTGTCTCTCTCCTCCCCCCTCCTTTCTTTTCTCACTCGTTCTTACCGTTTCTTGTGTTTGTCCTTATAGAGCTCTTCACTGCATCAACCAGGGCCTCTCAGCTCAACACCCACACGACAGCATCAACTTCCACCACCTAGAGAGAGAGAGAGATAGAGAGGGAGGGGGAGGATGAAAGGGAGGGGCGGGGAAAGGGAGGTTAGCATATAGTACAGTAGTTTGTGTCTGCATAACGTGAGGTTAAGTGCAGGTTAGGCTGATAATGTGAGGTGGTTGTTATTATTATGCAGGTTAATCTGGAAAGTGTGAAAGAGAACCTATTGAAGGTTGAACTTTGTATGGGATGTCTGTGAATACATCGACAGGGAAGTAGTAGTGATAATAATACAGGAAGTAGTAGTAATAATAATACAGGAAGTAGTAGTGATAATAATACAGGAAGTAGTAGTGATAATACAGGAAGTAGTAGAGATAGAAATACAGGAAGTAGTAGTGATAATAATACAGGAAGTAGTAGTGATAATAATACAGGAAGTAGTAGTAATAATAATACAGGAAGTAGTAGTAATAATAATACAGGAAGTAGTAGAGATAATAATACAGGAAGTAGTAGAGGTAATAATACAGGAAGTAGTAGTGGTAATAAT
The DNA here is from genome assembly GCF_901001165.1 of Salmo trutta. NCBI lineage: Eukaryota > Metazoa > Chordata > Actinopteri > Salmoniformes > Salmonidae > Salmo > Salmo trutta. The sequence goes on along the minus strand of NC_042990.1, from coordinate 39,751,510 downwards.
ACAGGAAGTAGTAGTGATAATAATACAGGAAGTAGTAGTGATAATAATACAGGAAGTAGTAGAGATAATAATACAGGAAGTAGTAGTGATAATAATACAGGAAGTAGTAGTGATAATAATACAGGAAGTAGTAGAGATAATAATAGAGGAAGTAGTAGTAATAATAATACAGGAAGTAGTAGTGATAATAATACAGGAAGTAGTAGTGATAATAATACAGGAAGTAGTAGTGATAATAATACAGGAAGTAGTAGAGATAATAATACAGGAAGTAGTAGTGATAATAATACAGGAAGTAGAAGTGATAATAATACAGGAAGTAGTAGTGATAATAATACAGGAAGTAGTAGTAATAATAATACAGGAAGTAGTAGTGATAATAATACAGGAAGTAGTAGTGATAATAATACAGGAAGTAGTAGTGATAATAATACAGGAAGTAGTAGAGATAATAATACAGGAAGTAGTAGTGATAATAATACAGGAAGTAGTAGTGATAATAATACAGGAAGTAGTAGAGATAATAATACAGGAAGTAGTAGTGATAATAATACAGGAAGTAGTAGTAATAATAATACAGGAAGTAGTAGTAATAATAATACAGGAAGTAGTAGTAATAATAATATAGGAAGTAGTAGTGATAATAATACAGGAAGTAGTAGTGATAATAATACAGGAAGTAGTAGTGATAATAATACAGGAAGTAGTAGAGATAATAATACAGGAAGTAGTAGTAATAATAATACAGGAAGTAGTAGCGTAGCATTTATTGGTAGCTTGAAGTCATGGATGGAATTGTATACCATTGTTAATATACTGTAAATGCATTCAGCTGCACTCAAATCCAGGAGACATTCAACCTCCACTACATCCATTTCACACTCTTCACTTCCCCTAGCTTACATGACAGGGACGATCCCTTTCAAGGGTTGGAGTGAACAAGCACAGAGGCGAGGAAACATCTTCTCAGTTTGGACATCAGCCAAATCCTTTATTTTCACACTATAGTAACAGGAGCCTGTCATATCTGTCTCAGCTCAGTGGTTATAGCTCACGACCTCACACTACACACTAAACCCTCTAATCTAGTGTCTACTGTAACTATTGACACTATCCATGGTGGCGTTGCATCATACCAAAGAGAGAGATGGAGAGATTGGGAAAGAGACCACGAGGAAGACAGCTAGAGAAAGGAGAAAAAAAGAGATGGAGAGAAAGAGAATGGCTTTGATAAACTGTTGCCAAGGAAACAAGCTAGGCAACGGCGAGGCAGAGAACTTTCTGAGCTATCGATAAGCCTAGCGACAACAAAACGCTAACCTCCTTTCTCTCCCAGATGGACAGACAGAGAGGAAAGAGGTTGAAAAAGAGGAACAAAGGAAGGAAGGAGAGTGAGACAGAGAAGGAGATGGAGAGTGAGACAGAGAAGGAGACAGAGAAGGAGACAGAGAAGGAGACAGAGGAAGATGAAAGGTGTGTGTTTAAAGGCGAAAGGTCTTCACAGTAAAAAAAAAACTGGGTTAACCTTCACATAGAGAGAGGTGCACCCTGGGATATCATTAATTCACCAGCGGGTTGCCATCAGTGTGTGTATGAATGTGACATTGTAGACTAGAAACACATCTTCTGAGTGCCAAACGTCTCTTCCCACTCTCTATTACTCTCTCTGTCTCCTCCCACTCTCTATTACTCTCTCTGTGTCTCTCTCTCTCTGTCTCTTCCCACTCTCTATTACTCTCTCTGTCTCCTCCCACTCTCTATTACTCTCTCTGTCTCCTCCCACTCTCTATTACTCTCTCTGTCTCTTCCCTCTCTCTATTACTCTCTCTGTCTCCTCCCACTCTCTATTACTCTCTCTGTCTCTTCCCTCTCTCTATTACTCTCTCTGTCTCCTCCCACTCTCTATTACTCTCTCTGTCTCCTCCCACTCTCTATTACTCTCTCTGTCTCCTCCCACTCTCTATTACTCTCTCTGTCTCCTCCCACTCTCTATTACTCTCTCTGTGTCTCTCTCTCTCTGTCTCCTCCCACTCTCTATTACTCTCTCTGTCTCCTCCCACTCTCTATTACTCTCTCTGTCTCCTCCCACTCTCTATTACTCTCTCGGTCTCTCTCTCTCTGTCTCTTCCCACTCTCTATTACTGTCTCTGTCTCCTCCCACTCTCTATTACTCTCTCTGTCTCCTCCCACTCTCTATTACTCTCTCTGTGTCTCTCTCTCTCTGTCTCCTCCCACTCTCTATTACTCTCTCTGTCTCCTCCCACTCTCTATTACTCTCTCTGTCTCCTCCCACTCTCTATTACTCTCTCTGTGTCTCTGTCTCCTCCCACTCTCTATTACTCTCTCTGTGTCTCTCTCTTCCCACTCTCTATTACTCTCTCTGTCTCCTCCCACTCTCTATTACTCTCTCTGTGTCTCTGTCTCCTCCCACTCTCTATTACTCTCTCTGTGTCTCTGTCTCCTCCCACTCTCTATTACTCTCTCTGTGTCTCTCTCTCTCTGTCTCTTCCCACTCTCTATTACTCTCTCTGTCTCTTCCCACTCTCTATTACTCTCTCTGTCTCTTCCCACTCTCTATTACTCTCTCTGTCTCCTCCCACTCTCTATTACTCTCTCTGTGTCTCTCTCTTCCCACTCTCTATTACTCTCTCTGTCTCTTCCCTCTCTCTATTACTCTCTCTGTCTCCTCCCACTCTCTATTACTCTCTCTGTGTCTCTGTCTCCTCCCACTCTCTATTACTCTCTCCTCCCACTCTCTATTACTCTCTCTGTCTCCTCCCACTCTCTATTACTCTCTCTGTCTCTTCCCTCTCTCTATTACTCTCTCTGTCTCCTCCCACTCTCTACTACTCTCTCTGTGTCTCTGTCTCCTCCCTCTCTCTATTACTCTCTCTGTCTCTTCCCTCTCTCTATTACTCTCTCTGTCTCCTCCCACTCTCTATTACTCTCTCTGTCTCCTCCCACTCTCTATTACTCTCTCTGTGTCTCTCTCTTCCCACTCTCTATTACTCTCTCTATCTCCTCCCACTCTCTACTACTCTCTCTGTCTCTTCCCACTCTCTATTACTCTCTCTGTCTCTTCCCACTCTCTATTACTCTCTCTGTCTCTTCCCTCTCTCTATTACTCTCTCTGTCTCCTCCCACTCTCTATTACTCTCTCCTCCCACTCTCTATTACTCTCTCTGTCTCCTCCCACTCTCTATTACTCTCTCTGCCTCTTCCCTCTCTCTATTACTCTCTCTGTCTCTTCCCACTCTCTATCTCCTCCCACTCTCTACTACTCTCTCTGTCTCTTCCCACTCTCTATTACTCTCTCTGTCTCTTCCCTCTCTCTATTACTCTCTCTGTCTCTTCCCTCTCTCTATTACTCTCTCTCTCTCTGTCTCTTCCCACTCTCTATTACTCTCTCTGTGTCTCTGTCTCCTCCCACTCTCTATTACTCTCTCTGTGTCTCTGTCTCCTCCCACTCTCTATTACTCTCTCTGTCTCTCCCTCTCTCTATTACTCTCTCTGTGTCTCTCTCTCTATTACTCTCTCTCTCTCTGTCTCTTCCCACTCTCACGCGCTCCCTCTGTCTCTCTCAACCTCTGTCTCTCTCTCTCTCTCTGTCTCTCTCTGTCTCCCTCTGTCTCTCTCTCTCTCTGTCTCTGTCTCTCTCTCTGTCTCTCTCTCCCTCTCACTCTCTATCTCTCCCTCTCATCTCTCTCTCTCTCACTCTCTTTCTCTCCCTCTCTCTTTCTAAACTCCCCCCTGCTGTCTCTCTCTCATCTCTCTCTCTCCCTCTCATCTAGTTAAAGTACAAAAGGGAAAATAAATAAACATAAATATGAAGTGTATTTACAATTTTTATTTGATTTGTTTAATTTATTTCACCTTAACCAGGTAGGCCAGTTGAGAACAAGTTCTCCTTTACAACTGCGACCTGGCCAAGATAAAGCAAAGCAGTGCGACAAGAAACAACAACACAGAGTTACACATGGAATAAACAAGCGTACAGTCAATAACACAATAGAAAAATCTATGTACAGTGTGTGTAAATGTAGAAGAGTAGGGAGGTAGGCAATAAATAGGCCATAGAGGCTAAATAATTACAATTTAGCATTAACACGAGTGATAGATGTGCAGATGATGATGTGCAGGTAGAGATACTGGGGTGCAAAAGAGCAAGAATATAAATAACAATATGGGGATGAGGTAGTTGGGTGGGCTATTTACAGATTGGCTGTGTACAGGTACAGGTCACAAGTCATTCTGCTGTGATGGCACACTGTGGTATTTCACCCAGTAGATATGGGAGTTTATCAAAATCGGTTAGTCTTTAATAGTTGATTCTAAGATTTGTATTTGATCATGTATATGTTTTTGCTGTTTGTTCTATGTTATAGAGCCAAAAAGATTGGAGAAGTGGTTTATCCACACATCTCCATTTTCGATAGATAATTCTTCATGTTGTTGTTTGTTTAGTGTTTTCCAATTTTCCTCAGAAGTGGTTAGAGTCTATGGATTCTTTAATTACATTGAGTTGATTTCTGACGTGCTGTTCCTTCTTTCTCCGTAGTGTATTTCTGTATTGTTTTAGTGATTCACCGTAGTGAAGGCGTAGACTCAGGTTTTCTGGGTCTCTATGTTTTTGGTTGGACAGGTTTCTCAATTTCTTTCTTAGATTTTTGCATTCTTCATCAAACCATTTGTCTTTGTTGTTCATTTTCTTCGGTTTTCTATTTGAGATTTTTTAGATTTGATGGGGAAGCTGAGAAGTCAAATATACTGTTAAGATTTTCTACTGCCAAGTTTACACCCACACTTTTACAGTGGAACGTTTAGTCCAGGAAGTTGTCTAAAAGGGATTGAATTTGTTGTTGCCTAGTTGTTTTTTGGTAGGTTTCCACACTACATTCCTTCCATCTATAACATTTCTTAATATTATTCAGTTCCTTTGGCTTTGATGCCTCATGATTGAGTATTGCTCTGTTCAGGTAGACTGTGATTTTGCTGTGGTCTGATAGGGGTGTCAGTGGACTGACTGAACGCTCTGAGAGACTCTGGGTTGAGGTCAGTGATAAAGTAGTCTACAGTACTACTGCCAAGAGAGGACTTATTGCTGTACCTACCATAGGAGTCCCCTCGAAGCCTACCATTGACTATGTACATACCCAGCGTGCGACAGAGCTGCAGGAGTTGTGACCTGTTTTTGTTGGATATGTTGTCATAGTTGTGTCTAGGGGGGCATATGGGGGAGGGAATGCTGTCACCTCCAGGTAGGTGTTTGTCCCCCTGTGTGCTGAGGGTGTCAGGTTCTTGTCCAGTTCTGGCATTTAGGTCATCACAGACTAGTACATCTCCCTGGGCCTGGAAATTATTGATTTCCCCCTCCAGGATGGAGAAGCTGTCTTCATTATAGTATGGGGATTCTAGTGGGGGGATATAGGTAGCACACAGGAGGAGATTTTTCTCTGTTAAGATAATTTCCTTTTGAATTTCTAGACAAATGTAAAATGTTCCTGTTTTGATTAATTTAATGGAGTGAGTTAGATCTGCTCTATACCAAATTAGCATACCCCCTGAGTCCCTTCACTGTTTCACACCTGGTAGTTTGGTGGATGAAACTACCAGCTCTCTGGAACCTAGAGGACAACCAGTGGGTCCGTCTCCTCTGTACCAGGTTTCTTGTCGGAGGATATTCCAGGATGAGATAGTGAAGGCTTTGTTTTCCATAAAGTGTCAAATGTTGTTGGCCGTGTGGTTTGGCCTCAGGCCAGTAAGTGTGAGCAAAGCCTGCTGAGCATCTGGTATTGGCTTGGACTAGTGTAAGAGTGAGGATTGGGACTGTTTGCCTGGTCACGACCTGGGCGTATATGTGACTTCCATGTTGAGGCCCTCTTTGCGGGGGTGGGGTGCATGGGGTGGGCAGGAGGGGCATAGGTCTGATCTGAGGGGGCCTAAATGGGGTGTGGGCATGGTTGACTTGGGGGGGTGTTGATTGGTTGGGGTGGAGGTGTGGATGTGGCTAGTGGTGCTGTGGTCTGGATGTAGGTCCTCTATGTGTAGGTCCGGGGGGGGGGGTGTCTCGCTGGTCTGGGCGGGGTGTAAGTTGATCTGTTGCTACTGTGTGAAGTGTTCGGTCTGCGTTTGAGGGCGATGTCCTTTAGAGTCCGGGCAAAGGTGGGCACTGCTGCCTTGTACAGGTGGACCTGGTCATACAGGCTGTTCAAGTCCAGGGTGGAGTGGTGGGCCAGGAAAACATTTGGTTTTGAGGCACAGTTACGGGAAATACTTACGTTTACATGCTGTATGGTAGCAGGGTGGAAGTCTTTTCATGGTAGCAGGGTGGAGATAACCACTTGTGCATTTGGGAAAAGTAGAAGAAGCTTTTTCAATCACTCCCTTCAGTGCTGTGGCCACCCTTTCCTGCTGTGTTCTCAGGTTGTTTGTGCCTGTGTGTATTATTATGTGGCTGGGTGAACCTAGTTGGTCCTCATACAGAAGGTGTTTGGGAAAACATTTTTTTTTCTTGTGTGTGTGTGTGGGGGGGGGTTGTCAGGGTGGCTGACGGGGGGGGGGGGGGGGGGGGTGCGCTCAGAGGGGGTGAGTTTTAGAATTGTTCCACAGTTGTTTGCTCTTTCTCTCTCTTATGAAGAAGACCCCTCTTAGAAATGTGTGACTGAGACGGAGCTCTGCAGGGGAGTGTTGGAGATAAGAGACATTCCACAATAAATACACTTTGGAGAGGGGACATTTATTGCCTAGCTTTTAGATAAACACTGAAACTCTATGTTTGTATAGCTATGGATATAATACTACTACTATACTTCTACTACTAGGACTAGAGGGTTATTTCCTTGGTAGTGAAACTCTATGTTTGTATAGCTATGGATGCAGGGTTTTGGTCTCAGGAGTAGAAGGTAATGACGTAGTCAGTGACATCACTAAGGCGGGACTTTGGTTTAATAAAACAACTTGAGACCTTTTGTTTGATGCAGAACTTCCTGGGAAACATGCGTGCTATCTTCCTAATTGTCAACTTCTGTCTGCAATTGCATTAATAAAGGGTTTTTGAATGATTTAATTAAAGATATTGTCATAATGCTAATTTCACCAATGAGCCAATAATGATTGACAAGGACGAAAGGAACGAACCCTAACAGCTGTTCTGCTGGCTTCTCTGCGGGGGGGGGGGGGGGGGGGGGGGCATCTCTCTAGTGGGTTATTCACTGTCACACGCCATCCCCCTCACCCTCTCCTCCATCCCCCTCTCCCTCTCCTCCAGCAGTCTGATCCTCTCCTCTAGTGCTCTGTTCTTCTCCTGCACTTGCTTTTTATATTGTTGAAGTTGTCTCACCACAGTCCAGCGTGCAGATATGTCTCTCTCTACCTCCAGCTCTCCAGGTCTGGTTAATGGGGTGTTGTTGTGCTGGACTGTTGTCTGGGTCTGGTTAAGGGGGTGTTGTTATGCTGGACTGTTGTCTGGTTGAGGGGGTGTTGTTGTGTTGTCTGGGTCTGGTTAAGGGGGTGTTGTTGTGCAGGACTGTTGTCTGGGTCTGGTTAAGGGGGTGTTGTTGTGCTGGACTGTTGTCTGGGTCTGGTTAATGGGGTGTTGTTATGCTGGACTGTTGTCTGGGTCTAGTTAAGGGGGTGTTGTTATGCTGGACTGTTGTCTGGGTCTGGTTAAGAGGGTGTTGTTGTGCAGGACTGTTGTCTGGTTAAGAGGGTGTTGTTGTGCAGGACTGTTGTCTGGGTCTGTGCTGACTGGAGTGTAATCTCCTGCTGTTCCAGCATCACCTGCCTTACCTCCAGCTGGGTGAATATATCCTTCATTTCAATGAGGGAGTAGTACTCTGTGCTGGGAGGTTGACTTTCCGCTGGGTGATGCTCGTCTGTGGGGTTATATAATGAAGAGGTCTGGGGGTTATATAATGAAGAGGTCTGGGGGTTATATAATGAAGAGTTCTGGGGGTTATATAATGAAGAGGTCTGGGGGTTATATAATGAAGAGGTCTGGGGGGTTATATAATGAAGAGGTCTGGGGGGGTTATATAATGAAGAGGTCTGTGGGGTTATATAATGAAGAGGTCTGGGGGGTTATATAATGAAGAGGTCTGGGGGGGTTATATAATGAAGAGGTCTGGGGGTTATATAATGAAGAGGTCTGGGGGGTTATATAATGAAGAGGTCTGGGGGGGTTATATAATGAAGAGGTCTGGGGGGGATATATAATGAAGAGGTCTGGGGGTTGCTGGTCTGTGGGGTTATATAATGAAGAGGTCTGGGGGTTATATAATGAAGAGGTCTGGGGGTTATATAATGAAGAGGTCTGGGGGTTATATAATGAAGAGGTCTGGGGGGGTTATATAATGAAGAGGTCTAGGGGTTATATAATGAAGAGGTCTGGGGGGGTTATATAATGAAGAGGTCTGGGGGTTATATAATGAAGAGGTCTGGGGGGGTTATATAATGAAGAGGTCTGGGGGGTTATATAATGAAGAGGTCTGGGGGGTTATTTAATGAAGAGGTCTGGGGGGTTATATAATGAAGAGGTCTGGGGGTTATATAATGAAGAGGTCTGGGGGGTTATATAATGAAGAGGTCTGGGGGGTTATATAATGAAGAGGTCTGGGGGGTTATATAATGAAGAGGTCTGGGGGTTATATAATGAACAGGTCTGGGGGTTATATAATGAAGAGGTCTGGGGGGTTATATAATGAAGAGGTCTGGGGGGTTATATAATGAAGAGGTCTGGGGGTTATATAATGAAGAGGTCTGGGGGGTTATTTAATGAAGAGGTCTGGGGGTGGCTGGTCTGTGGGGTTATATAATGAAGAGGTCTGGGGGTGGCTGGTCTGTGGGGTTATATAATGAAGAGGTCTGGGGGTGGCTGGTCTGTGGGGTTATATAATGAAGAGGTCTGGGGGTTATATAATGAAGAGGTCTGTAGGGGTTATATAATGAAGAGGTCTGGGGGGTTATATAATGAAGAGGTCTGGAGATGCTCGTCTGTGGGGTTATATAATGAAGAGGTCTGTGGGTTATATAATGAAGAGGTCTGGGGGTTATATAATGAAGAGGTCTGTGGGGTTATATAATGAAGAGGTCTGGGGGGTTATATAATGAAGAAGTCTGGGGGTTGCTCGTCTGTGGGGTTATATAATGAAGAGGTCTGGGGGTTATATAATCAAGAGGTCTGGGGGTTATATAATGAAGAGGTCTGGGGGGTTATATAATGAAGAGGTCTGGGGGTTATATAATGAAGAGGTCTGGGGGGTTATATAATGAAGAGGTCTGTGGGGTTATATAATGAAGAGGTCTGGGGGTTGCTCGTCTGTGGGGTTATATAATGAAGAGGTCTGGGGGTTGCTGGTCTGGGGGGTTATATAATGAAGAGGTCTGGGGGTTGCTGGTCTGTGGGGTTATATAATGAAGAGGTCTGGGGGTGGCTGGTCTGGGTGGTTATATAATGAAGAGGTCTGGGGGGTTATATAATGAAGAGGGCTGTGGGGGTTATATAATGAAGAGGTCTGGGGGGTTATATAATGAAGAGGTCTGGGGGGTTATATAATGAAGAGGTCTGGGGGGTTATATAATGAAGAGGTCTGGGGGGTTATATAATGAAGAGTTCTGGGGGGTTATATAATGAAGAGGTCTGTGGGGTTATATAATGAAGAGGTCTGGGGGTTATATAATGAAGAGGTCTGGGGGGTTATATAATGAAGAGGTCTGGGGGGTTATATAATGAAGAGGTCTGGGGGGTTATATAATGAAGAGAGGTGGGGGTTATATAATGAAGATGTCTGGGGGGTTATATAATGAAGAGGTCTGGGGGGTTATATAATGAAGAGGTCTGGGGGTTATATAATGAAGAGGTCTGTGGGGTTATATAATGAAGAGGTCTGTGGGGTTATATCATGAAGAGGTCTTGGGGTGGCTCGTCTGGGGGGTTATATAATGAAGAGGTCTGGGGGGGTTATATAATGAAGAGGTCTGGGGGGGTTATATAATGAAGAGGTCTGGGGGTTATATAATGAAGAGGTCTGTGGGGTTATATAATGAAGAGGTCTGGGGGGTTATATAATGAAGAGGTCTGGGGGGTTATATAATGAAGAGGTCTGTGGGGTTATATAATGAAGAGGTCTGGGGGTTATATAATGAAGAGGTCTGGGGGGTTATATAATGAAGAGGTCTGGGGGTTATATAATGAAGAGGTCTGGGGGTTATATAATGAAGAGGTCTTGGGGTGGCTGGTCTGTGGGGTTATATAATGAAGAGGTCTGGGGGTTATATAATGAAGAGGTCTGGGGGGTTATATAATGAAGAGGTCTGGGGGGGTTATATAATGAAGAGGTCTGGGGGTTATATAATGAAGAGGTCTGGGGGGTTATATAATGAAGAGGTCTTGGGGGTTATATAATGAAGAGGTCTGGGGGGTTATATAATGAAGAGGTCTGGGGGGTTATATAATGAAGAGGTCTGGGGGGTTATATAATGAAGAGGTCTGGGGGGTTATATAATGAAGGGGTCTGGGGGGGTATATAATGAAGAGGTCTGGGGGGTTATATAATGAAGAGGTCTGGGGGTTATATAATGAAGAGGTCTGGGGGGTTATATAATGAAGAGGTCTGGGGGTGGCTGGTCTGTGGGGTTATATAATGAAGAGGTCTGGGGGTGGCTGGTCTGTGGGGTTATATAATGAAGAGGTCTGGGGGTGGCTGGTCTGTGGGGTTATATAATGAAGAGGTCTGGTCTGACCCGCTCGGGGTGGGGGTATCTCTCTCAAGGGAGAGCTTCTCCTGCTGGGCTAATTCTTCGATTAGGTGAAAGTCCAGCTGAAACTGTTTGTGGTTGCCCTGTACCATTACTGTTCCAGACTTATAGAGATTTATATTAGCTGACTCAGAGTCCTCGTTGTCTAATATCCTGATTTTCCTCCCCTCGTTAACACCCCCCTCTCTTAACAGAGGGGTAGTGTACTAATATAGCACTGTGCCATGCCAGGGCATGGTCTGTGTAGAAGATAAGGTTGCTGATGTTCCCATTTTCATAATAGTCAGCAAAAAGTGTCTCTTGATTTTCCATAAGGAGCTTCATTTGATCTTTTCTTGATTAATTACATACACAGGGTTCTGTATTTTAATTACCTCTGAATAGCAGGAGGCAGCTTCTAAGGCCTCTCCATTTGGTTGGAGTTGACTGTTTGACTCTCCTGCCGTCGTTGGGCTAAAGGGCTTTGCCACCTCTCACTTGACATGTCAGTGCTAATTGAAGTTGTATCAAGCTTGGCAGCTTTAATTTAGCATTCAGACCTTATAAAGTAATGTCATGTATTTTACTTCTTGGCTTTTGGAAATAAAATATAGCTTCAGACTAAACATTACTCACTAAGCTCCAGGTTGGATGGTGTTTTCAGGTTTCTGTTGTTTTCCAGAGAGTTTGCTGTATAGCGTTGGAATAATAATCTTTGGTAGTTGTAAACCTTCCAGGTGATTCCGTAATTCCTCCCAAAATCAGGTTGTAGGTTTTGAGTTTTGATTTGGAGTTAAGGTTATGTTGTAGAGGGTAGCATCCTGTATATGTCCTGGTGACATAGTGTAGTAGAGGGTAGTATCCTGTGTATGTTCCTGACAAAAAAATCCAAGTTTATCTAACTCTAAATCTATCTTTTTTCAAGAACATGCTGAAAAATGCAGGAGCTCATCTAATCATGACCTCACTCTCTCACTCACTCACTCACTCACTCACTCACTCACTCACTCACTCACTCACTCACTCACTCACTCACTCACTCACAGAACAAATACATATATATATATATACATATATATACACTGCTCCAAAAAATAAAGGGAACACTTAAACAACACAATGTAACTCCAAGTCAATCACACTTCTGTGAAATCAAACTGTCCACTTAGGAAGCAACACTGATTAACAATAAATTTCACATGCTGTTGTGCAAATGGAATAGACAACAGGTGGAAATTATAGGCAATTAGCAAGACACCCCCAATAAAGGAGTGGTTCTGCAGGTGGGGACCATAGACCACTTCTCAGTTCCTATGCTTCCTGGCTGATGTTTTGGTCACTTTTGAATGCTGGCGGTGCTTTCACTCTAGTGGTAGCATGAGACAGAGTCTACAACCCACACAAGTGGCTCAGGTAGTGCAGCTCATCCAGGATGGCACATCAATGGGAGCTGTGGCAAGAAGGTTTGCTGTGTCTGTCAGCGTAGTGTCCAGAGCATGGAGGCGCTTCCAGGAGACAGGCCAGTACATCAGGAGACGTGGAGGAGGCCGTAGGAGGGCAACAACCCAGCAGCGGGACTGCTACCTCCGCCTTTGTGCAAGGAGGAGCAGGAGGAGCACTGCCAGAGCCCTGCAAATGACCTCCAGCAGGCCACAAATGTGCATGTGTCTGCTCAAATGGTCAGAAACAGACTCCATGAGGGTGGTATGAGGGCCCGACGTCCACAGGTGGGGATTGTGCTTACAGCCCAACACCGTGCAGGACGTTTCGCATTTGCCAGAGAACACCAAGATTGGCAAATTCACCACTGGCGCCCTGTGCTCTTCACAGATGAAAGCAGGTTCACACTGAGCACATGTGACAGACGTGACAGAGTCTGGAGACGCCGTGGAGAACGTTCTGCTGCCTGCAACATCCTCCAGCATGACCAGTTTGGCGGTGGGTCAGTCATGGTGTGGGGTGGCATTTCTTTGGGGGGCCGCACAGCCCTCCATGTGCTCGCCAGAGGTAGCCTGACTGCCATTAGGTACCGAGATGAGATCCTCAGACCCCTTGTGAGACCATATGCTGGTGCGGTTGGCCCTGGGTTCCTCCTAATGCAAGACAATGCTAGACCTCATGTGGCTGGAGTGTGTCAGCAGTTCCTGCAAGAGGGAGGCATTGATGCTATGGACTGGCCCGCCCGTTCCCCAGACCTGAATCCAATTGAGCACATCTGGGACATCATGTCTCGCTCCATCCACCAACGCCACGTTGCACCACAGACTGTCCAGGAGTTGGCGGATGCTTTAGTCCAGGTCTGGGAGGAGATCCCTCAGGAGACCATCCGCCACCTCATCAGGAGCATGCCCAGGCGTTGTAGGGAGGTCATACAGGCACGTGGAGGCCACACACACTACTGAGCCTCATTTTGACTTGTTTTAAGGACATTACATCAAAGTTGGATCGGCCTGTAGTGTGGTTTTCCACTTTAATTTTGAGTGTGACTCCGAATCCAGACCCTCCATGGGTTGATAAATTGGATTTCCATTGATTATTTTTGTGTGATTTTGTTGTCAGCACATTCAACTATTTAAAGAAAAAAGTATTTAATAAGATTGTTTCTTTCATTCAGATCTAGGATGTGTTGTTTAAGTGTTCCCTTTATTTTTTTGAGCAGTATATATACAGTCTGTGGTGTAACGTGGCATTGGTGGATGGAGCGAGACATGATGTCCCAGATGTGCTCAATTGGATTCAGGTCTGGGGAACGGGCGGGCCAGTCCATAGCATCAATGCCTTCCTCTTGCAGGAACTGCTGACACACTCCAGCCACATGAGGTCTAGTATTGTCTTGCATTAGGAGGAACCCAGGGCCAACCGCACCAGCATATGGTCTCACAAGGGGTCTGAGGATCTCATCTCGGTACCTAATGGCAGTAAGGCTACCTCTGGCGAGCACATGGAGGGCTGTGCGGCCCCCCAAAGAAATGCCACCCCACACCATGACTGACCCACCGCCAAACCGGTCATGTTGGAGGATGTTGCAGGCAGCAGAACGTTCTCCACGGCATCTCCAGACTCTGTCACGTCTGTCACATGCTCAGTGTGAACCTGCTTCATCTGTGAAGAGCACAGGGCGCCAGTCGCGAATTTGCCAATCTTGGTGTTCTCTGGCAAATGCCAAACGTCCTGCACGGTGTTGGGCTGTAAGCACAACCCCCACCTGTGGAGGTCGGGCCCTCATACCACCCTCATGGAGTCTGTTTCTGACCGTTTGAGCACATTTGTGGCCTGCTGGAGGTCATTTTGCAGGGCTCTGGCAGTGCTCCTCCTGCTCCTCCTTGCACAAAGGCGGAGGTAGCGGTCCTGCTGCTGGGTTGTTGCCCTCCTACGGCCTCCTCCCCGTCTCCTGATGTACTGGCCTGTCTCCTGGAAGCGCCTCCATGCTCTGGACACTACGCTGACAGACACAGCAAACCTTCTTGCCACAGCTCGCATTGATGTGCCATCCTGGATGAGCTGCACTACCTGAGCCACTTGTGTGGGTTGTAGACTCTGTCTCATGCTACCACTAGAGTGAAAGCACCGCCAGCATTCAAAAGTAACCAAAACATCAGCCAGGAAGCATAAGAACTGAGAAGTGGTCTGTGGTCACCACCTGCCGAACCACTCCTTTATTGGGGGTGTCTTGCTAATTGCCTATAATTTCCACCTGATGTCTATTCCATTTGCACAACAGCATGTGAAATTTATTGTCAATCAGTGTTGCTTCCTAAGTGGACAGTTTGATTTCACAGAAGTGTGATTGACTTGGAGTTACATTGTGTTGTTTAAGTGTTCCCTTTATTTTTTTGAGCAGTATATATATATGAGAGAAAAGATAGGAGGGTAGAATAGATGTGGATTCACAAATGGCTAGTCTTTTGGAGTAGATGGTAAGTGACATCAGTCACAGTGAGTTAAAGCATCACCGTAGAGTAAACAGGAGATGGCAGCAGTTAAAGCAGGAGTTTCTAAACTTTTTTAACGGCATTTTGATCTAGACATTTTTTTTTGCGACCTCGCCCCATGTAAAAAAAAAAATAAAAAAAAAAGGTCATGCAATCAAAGTCCAATGTTTTTATTTTATTGGTTCTACGACAAGTCTATTACAAATCAGTCTGACGGTATTTTTTGACAGTATTTCAATCCGAAGACAGTATTGTTTGAAGTGACTGAAATGCATCAGAAAGGTATTGAATAGTTCAGAAGATTATCAGGTAATAATGTTATATAATCTTCTGTGCAGAAAATAACACCGTCTTTGATGAAGTTCTTTTCCCCCCAGTCTTATTTAGTGCCTGGTCTTGTCCACTCCATTCTAATGGTTTGTGGTCATAGTAGAGGGAAACAGTACGTACATTGTACTTCAGAAAGTATTCATACCCCTTGACTTATTCTACATTTTGTTGTGTTACAGCCTGAATTCAACGTGGATTAAGTGCATGTTTTGCATCACCCATCTAAACACAATACGTCATAATGACAAAGTGAAAACATGTTTTTATAACTTTTTCAAATTTATTAAAAATGAAATACAAAAATACAGTACCAGTCAAATGTTTGGACACACCTACTCATTCAAGGGTTTTTCTTATTTTTTTCTTATTTTCTACATTGTAGAATAATAGTGAAGACATCAACACTATGAAATAACAGTTATGGAATCATGAAGTAGCCAAAAAAGTATCAAACAAATAAAAAAATATTTTAGATTTGAGATTCTTCAAAGTAGCCACTGTCACGTCCTGACCAGTAAAGGGGTTATTTGTTATTGGAGTTTGGTCAGGACGTGGCAGGGGGTGTTTGATTTATGTGTTTCGGGTTTTTTTGGTTAATGTTCTATGTTAGTATATTTCTATGTTCGTTCTAGTTTTTCTATTTCTATGTTTAGTTTATTGAGTTGACCTTCAATTGGAGGCAGCTGTTCCTCGTTGCCTCTAATTGAAGGTCCTATTTAGTAGGGGTGTTTTTCCATGGGTTTTTGTGGGTAGTTGTTCCGTGTGTAGCTGTGTGCCTCACAGGACTGTTTTTCGGCGTTGTTTTTGATTAAGTGTTTATTTTGGTTTTCTTCATAATAAAGAAGATGAGTATTCACATTCCCGCTGCGCTTTGGTCCCATCCTTACGACGAACGTGACAGCCACCCTTTTCCTTGATGACAGCTTTTGCACACTTTTGGCATTCACTCAACCAGCTTCATGAGGTAGTCACCTGGAATGCATTTCAATTAACAGGTGTGCCTTGATGAAAGTTAATTTGTGGAATTTCATTCCTTCTTAATACGCATTAATTCCACAAATTAACTTTTAACAGGGCACACCTGTACAGTACATATGCACGCACACACTCATACCGACACAATAAACACACACACAAACACAAACACACACACACACTTTTACACTCATCATTTGCTGCTGCTACTCTGTTCTTTATTTTACTCATATTATTATCTATCCTGACGCCTAGTCACTTTACCCTGCCTTCATGTACATATCTACCTCAAATACCTTATTATTATCTATCCTGAAGCCTTGTCACTTTACCCTGCCTTCATGTACATATCTACCTCAAAAACCTCGTACCTTTGCACATTGATCTGGTACTGGTACTTCCTGTATATAGCTCCACATTGATCTGGTACTCCCTGTATATAGCTCCACATTGATCTGGTACTGGTACTCCCTGTATATAGCTCCACATTGATCTGGTACTGGTACTCCCTGTATATAGCTCCACATTGATCTGGTACTTCCTGTATATAGCTCCACATTGATCTGGTACTCCCTGTATATAACTCCACATTGATCTGGTACTGGTACTCCCTGTATATAGCTCCACATTGATCTGGTACTTCCTGTATATAGCTCCACATTGATCTGGTACTCCCTGTATATAGCTCCACATTGATCTGGTACTTCCTGTATATAGCTCCACATTGATCTGGTACTTCCTGTATATAGCTCCACATTGATCTGGTACTTCCTGTATATAGCTGCACATTGATCTGGTACTTCCTGTATATAGCTCCACATTGATCTGGTACTTCCTGTATATAGCTCCACATTGATCTGGTACTTCCTGTATATAGCTCCACATTGATCTGGTACTTCCTGTATATAGCTCCACATTGATCTGGTACTCCCTGTATATAGCTCCACATTGATCTGGTACTGGTACTTCCTGTATATAGCTCCACATTGATCTGGTACTGGTACTTCCTGTATATAGCTCCACATTGATCTGGTACTCCCTGTATATAGCTCCACATTGATCTGGTACTGGTACTCCCTGTATATAGCTCCACATTGATCTGGTACTGGTACTCCCTGTATATAGCTCCACATTGATCTGGTACTGGTACTCCCTGTATATAGCTCCACATTGATCTGGTACTGGTACTTCCTGTATATAGCTCCACATTGATCTGGTACTGGTACTTCCTGTATATAGCTCCACATTGATCTGGTACTCCCTGTATATAGCTCCACATTGATCTGGTACTTCCTGTATATAGCTCCACATTGATCTGGTACTCCCTGTATATAGCTCCACATTGATCTGGTACTTCCTGTATATAGCTCCACATTGATCTGGTACTTCCTGTATATAGCTCCACATTGATCTGGTACTTCCTGTATATAGCTGCACATTGATCTGGTACTTCCTGTATATAGCTCCACATTGATCTGGTACTTCCTGTATATAGCTCCACATTGATCTGGTACTTCCTGTATATAGCTCCACATTGATCTGGTACTTCCTGTATATAGCTCCACATTGATCTGGTACTTCCTGTATATAGCTGCACATTGATCTGGTACTCCCTGTATATAGATCCACATTGATCTGGTACTCCCTGTATATAGCTCCACATTGATCTGGTACTCCCTGTATATAGCTCCACATTGATCTGGTACTTCCTGTATATAGCTCCACATTGATCTGGTACTTCCTGTATATAGCTCCACATTGATCTGGTACTTCCTGTATATAGCTCCACATTGATCTGGTACTCCCTGTATATAGCTCCACATTGATCTGGTACTCCCTGTATATAGCTCCACATTGATCTGGTACTGGTACTTCCTGTATATAGCTCCACATTGATCTGGTACTGGTACTTCCTGTATATAGCTCCACATTGATCTGGTACTCCCTGTATATAGCTCCACATTGATCTGGTACTGGTACTCCCTGTATATAGCTCCACATTGATCTGGTACTGGTACTCCCTGTATATAGCTCCACATTGATCTGGTACTGGTACTCCCTGTATATAGCTCCACATTGATCTGGTACTGGTTCTCCCTGTATATAGCTCCACATTGATCTGGTACTTCCTGTATATAGCTCCACATTGATCTGGTACTTCCTGTATATAGCTCCATATTGATCTGGTACTGGTACTCCCTGTATATAGCTCCACATTGATCTGGTACTTCCTGTATATAGCTCCACATTGATCTGGTACTTCCTGTATATAGCTCCATATTGATCTGGTACTGGTACTTCCTGTATATAGCTCCACATTGATCTGGTACTCCCTGTATATAGCTCCACATTGATCTGGTACTCCCTGTATATAGCTCCACATAGATCTGGTACTGGTACTCCCTGTATATAGCTCCACATAGATCTGGTACTGGTACTTCCTGTATATAGCTCCACATTGATCTGGTACTTCCTGTATATAGCTCCACATTGATCTGGTACTGGTACTTCCTGTATATAGCTCCATATTGATCTGGTACTCCCTGTATATAGCTCCACATTGATCTGGTACTGGTACTCCCTGTATATAGCTCCACATTGATCTGGTACTTCCTGTATATAGCTCCACATTGATCTGGTACTTCCTGTATATAGCTCCACATTGATCTGGTACTCCCTGTATATAGCTCCACATAGATCTGGTACTGGTACTTCCTGTATATAGCTCCACATTGATCTGGTACTTCCTGTATATAGCTCCACATAGATCTGGTACTTCCTGTATATAGCTCCACATTGATCTGGTACTCCCTGTATATAGCTCCACATTGATCTGGTACTCCCTGTATATAGCTCCACATTGATCTGGTACTCCCTGTATATAGATCCACATTGATCTGGTACTGGTACTCCCTGTATATAGCTCCACATTGATCTGGTACTGGTACTTCCTGTACATAGCTCCATATTGATCTGGTACTTCCTGTATATAGTTCCACATTGATCTGGTACTTCCTGTGTATTTTATTCCTCTTGTATTACTATTAAAAACATGTATATATTTTTTAAACTCTGCATCGTTGGGAAGGGCTCCTAAGCAAGCGTTTCACGGTAAAGTCTACACCCGTTGTACTCAGCGTGTGACAAATACAATTTGATTTGAGAGACACACACACACACACACACACACACACACACACACACACACACACACACACACACACACACACTAGGCTCCTGAATGGACAATTGCAAATAAGCATGATGTTTCATTGTGTTTCGCCCCTGCAGAGAGCGAGGGAGAAAGGGAGAAAGGGAGCAGGTTCTAAGGTCTTGTATATTTGAGCTCCACTTGAACCCTACCGTGTAATATCCTGAATTACATTTCTTACTGACCATGAAAGAAAAAGGAATTGAGTGAAAGTGATATCACTGTATAGAGCTGAATGCTGCATGTCTGTTAGAAAATACGTCATTAATGCAGAAAGAGTGTTTTTATTGCCGAATTAAGGCAGAATAAGAGTGTTTTTATAGCTAAATTCTGGTGTTTTTTGTAGCGATGACAGATTTGTGTATGTAATGTAAAACGCAGGCTTTGTTGAGGAATATGCTACAAGGCTTTGTTAATAATATGTACGTAAGGATATTTGAGTGTCATCATTTTGTTTCAACACTCTTGTACCACACGTGAATCATTGTTGTAACTATACATTAATATTTGAGTATCGTGGTTGAGCTTGGGGGCTGCGTTTCTCTGTTGAATTATTCTCTCTTTAGAGCAGCAGGTACAACTAAACAGTCTGGTAATAACAACAGCGATTTGTTTTCATGTTATGAGGCGTGAAGAGTTAGGCAGCATTCCCATGATCAGAGGTATATGTTTACCCTCTGTGTACAATATATCCAATTGAGTGTGTGTGTGTGTGTGTGTGTGTGTGTGTGTGTGTGTGTGTGTGTGTGTTTCCATGTGGTGTTGTGGGTATCTCTGTCCCCGCTCCCCTCCTCAGCAACACAAAGAGAACAGATTCACATTACTCTACAGACAGACTCACATTACTCTACAGACAGACAGACAGACTCACATTACTCTACAGACAGACTCACATTACTCTACAGACAGACAGACAGACTCACATTACTCTACAGACAGACACATTACTCTACAGACAGACAGACACATTACTCTACAGGCAGACAGACACATTACTCTACAGACAGACAGACACATTACTCTACAGACAGACAGACAGACACATTACTCTACAGACAGACAGACTCACATTACTCTACAGAAAGACAGACTCACATTACTCTACAGACAGACAGACTCCTCTACAGACAGACACATTACTCTACAGACAGACACATTCCTCTACAGACAGACAGACACATTACTCTACAGACAGACAGACACATTACTCTACAGACAGACAGACTCCTCTACAGACAGACACATTACTCTACAGACAGACACATTCCTCTACAGACAGACAGACACATTACTCTACAGACAGACAGACCCACATTACTCTACAGACAGACAGACAGACACATTACTCAACAGACAGACAGACAGACACATTACTCAACAGACAGACAGACAGACAGACAGATTACTCTACAGACAGACAGACCCACATTACTCTACAGACAGACAGACAGACACATTACTCTACAGACAGACAGACAGACTCTATCCTTTGTCCTTATAGCTTACAACATTAGTTCATATGGGTCAGGGTGTGTGTGTGTGGGGCGGGGGGTTGTGTGTGTGTGTGTGTGTGTGTGTGTGTGTGTGTGTGTGTGTGTGTACATGTCTTAGAGTTCAGTCTGAGCAGTTCTGACAGACTCACTCAATGAAGGCAGGGTCAGCTCTCCCCCAAGGCTCCCTCTGTCCCCTGTAAACCTCATCTCATCTCAACTCCCTCTGTCCCCTGTAAACCTCATCTCAACTCCCTTCCACTCTGTAAACCTCATCTCATCTCAACTCCCTCTGTCCCCTGTAAACCTCATCTCATCTCATCTCCCTTCCACTCTGTAAACCTCATCTCATCTCAACTCCCTCTGTCCCCTGTAAACCTCATCTCATCTCATCTCCCTTCCACTCTGTAAACCTCATCTCACCTCCCTTCCACTCTGTAAACCTCATCTCATCTCAACTCCCTCTGTCCCCTGTAAACCTCATCTCATCTCATCTCCCTTCCACTCTGTAAACCTCATCTCACCTCAACTCCCTTCCACTCTGTAAACCTCATCTCACCTCAACTCCCTTCCACCCTGTAAACCTCATCTCATCTCATCTCCCTTCCACTCTGTCTACAGGTCTTTGTGTATGTGTCTGTCTGTCTGTCCGTCCGTCCGTCCGTCCGTCCGT